>NW_006792541.1:926619-970795 GCF_000442215.2 Lipotes vexillifer
AAGCACTGACCGGTCCATCCATGCCAGTGCTTAGGCTGAACTTCCAGCGCTTTCTTTTAAACCCCTCTTTCTCAGTTTCTTCCACGATTGTGTAAAAGGTCTTATTCATATAACAAACCTCTCAGTGGTTCTGCTTCCCTAATCAAATTCCGTTATGCTTATGGTAGCTGGTCTCCAGACCTGCACCCGTGAGCCTCCCAAAAGTTACAGCTCTGTGAAGTCTGGCTGGCCCTGTGGCTCTCTTGAACCAACACAGACCACAGTAGAAGTGACAAATATCTCTTCTGGCCCTAAGACTCAAGAAGGCCTGGCGACTTCCTCTTTGGCACCTGTAGGATCCCCCGGGCACCATGTAAGAAGTCCAGCTACCCTGCTGGAGAGACCACATGGAAAAGCCTGGAGAGGGAGAAGCCCTTCTCTCATATAGAGAAGCCCTCCCTCTATATGAGAGAGAGCCCCCCACCACCCGCCTCGGTGTCCCTCTGAGCCCAGCCTCCCGGTCCCCCTCACCAAACACGGGGATGAGAAGTGGAGATGCAAGCGGCGCCATCTTGGATATTCCTGCCCCAGCTGACATCTGACTGGAGAGGCAAAGAGATCCTGAGTAAGACCAGAAGAACTGACCAGCCCCACAGCCCACAGAAGCAGGAGGAACAAGAAAATCATTGTTTTAAAACTCTTTCTATTTTGACATAATTACAGACTTACAGAAAAGATACAAAAATAGTACCAAAAAAAATCCCATATACTTTTCACCCGAATTGCCCAAATGTTAACATTCCATCCACCTACCCTCCACCACACTAAACTACTTGAAAGTAAAACGTGATAACTCTTTATCCCTATATAACTCAGTGTGTATCTCTCTAAAATCAAGAAAATTCTCTTTCATTAACACAGTAGAATTACAAAATCGGAAAATCACATTTTTTTTTTTCCCTTTGCGGTACGCGGGCCTCTCACCGCTGTGGCCTCCCCCGCTGCAGAGCACAGGCTCCAGACGCGCAGGCTCAGTGGCCATGGCTCACGGGCCCAGCCGCTCTGCGGCACGTGGGATCCTCCTGGACCGGGGCACGAACCTGCGTCCCCTGCATAGGCAGGTGGACCCCCAACCACTGCGCCACCAGGGGAGCCCGGAAAATCACATTTTTATAATGTATTATGTAATCTACACACCTGGCTCAAATTTTGCCAGTTGTCCCAAAAATGTCCTTATAGCAAAAGAAAATCCTGGATCACACATTACATTTGCTTGTCATGTCTCTATAATCTCCTTTAAAGTGGACCAGTTCCTCTGGCTTTCTTTGCCTTCCATGACATTGACACTTTTGAAGAGTTCTAGCCAGTTAGTTTATAGACTGTCCCTCAATTTGGGTTTCTGTTGTTTCCTCACGATTAGATTCAGGTTATACATTTTTGGCAGGAAATACTACAGAAGAGATGTTGTATTTTTTTTAGCGCATCGTATCAGGAGATATGCAATACTGATCTGTCCCATTACCAGTGATGTTGAATATGAACTTGGTTATGATGGCGTGTGACAGTTTTCTCCATGTTAAGTTACTATCTTTTTCTTTGTAATTAATAAGTGTCTTACAGAGAGATTCTTTGAGACCATGTAAATATGCTGTTTATCACGATACTTTGATCCACTAGCTTTAGTATCCATTGATGAATTGATGAATCAGTTATTACCGTGATGATTGCCAAATGACAATTTTCTATTTTCATCATTCCTTCTGTGTTTAATTTATTCCAGTGTAAGAAAGAGCTCTTCTCTCCCATTTATTTATTTATATCAGTTTTCACTAATTTATTTACATTTGGTTCAGTGGGTTATAACTGGTTATCATCATGATTTATTCTGATGCTTAAATTGTCCAAGATTTGGCATTTAGGGGCCTCTTCAACTGGCTCTGTGTACTTTCATATATTCTACCATTTTTTGAGCCCTTCTATACTTTTTTGGCACAAAATGTTCCAGGCTCATCTTGTACCAACCCTGCTCCAGCCTTGAAATCAACCATTTTCCTAAGGAGCCCCATTGCTTTTTAGTGGGGAAAGGTATTTAGAAACTATGATCTGGGTGCTAAGCATGCTCATTGCTACTGAGTGTCATCATTTTTGGCCTTCTTAGTGGAAAGAAGTCAGAAATATATGTACATATACACACGCACAAATATATATTTCAATATATAGATAGAGATATATATCTCCACATGTTATTTTATAACTATCTATCTACCTATCTATCTATCTATCTACCTATCTACCTATATATCTATCTATCTACCTATCTCTCTATCTACCTATCTACCTATCTATCTACCTATCTATCTATCTACCTATCTATCTACCTATCTATCTATGTATCTACCTATCTATCTACCTATCTATCTACCTATCTATCTACCTATCTATCTACCTATCTACCTATCTATCTACCTATCTATCTACCTATCTACCTATCTATATATCTATGTATCTATCTACCTATCTACCTATCTATCTATCTATCTATCTATCTATCTATCTATCTATCTATATTAAAACCATTAGTTCCAACCACACGTTCATACTGCTACCTCCCATTCTAAGCCAATACCATAGGGCTTTATTCTAACTCTCTCACTTTCTATATTGATAATTTCCTTTTCCAACAGTGAAAAACCTGGGTCCTATTATCCATGACATAATGTCTTATCTTCTTAACCCTAGAATATATAGAAAGTCGTCTCAAAAGTGTTAAACCATACCTCGGCAGAAAACAAGGAAAACAAAACTGCTGACCTGACTTCAGTGTTTCCAGGTAACTTTTGTCTCTAGCTTCAGGGTATATGGCCCCAATACTTTGTTAAAAGTTACTTGAGATAGTGATGGTTGTTGTTTGAAGCCACTAAGTTTTGGAGTGGTTTGTTTTGCAAGGGATTGTAGAATGACTTTGCAAATTAGAATTTATTACAGGTCCAGTGTGAAAAAGGAATCAGGCAGAATCTAAATGACATCAAGCTGTGGGGAAAGAAGCTTCATCTGACCCATGGAGAAATAGGCATTCATGAGCTTAGGCACCTCTTGGGTGGGTCGGGGAGATGCAGTACTGGCCTTGGGTCTAATTAAAAATCAGGGGAAGTTTGTCTTAGACATCCTGTCTCTCTCCTTTTTCCAACATACGCATCTGATGGAAATGTCACTCCCTAGATATTCATTGCTCTCTGGCTACCCACAGCATCCTGCCGTGTTTTCCCAGCTTTGCTTGGGAACTCCTCCCCCAGTCCTCCATTAATCTTCCCAGGCTCCAGCTGTGAATAACCTGTGAGTCCTTGAGAAAATAGCTGTATAGTTCAAGAAATTCACAACGGAGAGTGAGACTATTATCTAACTAGTGCTACACTTGTTACACTCAGGCCCTGGGGAAGAGTGGGAGATACCTTAGGACCAAGCCTTTCCTGTCTTGACCCCTGACCTCTTTCTACTTAATCTGTGGGCTAGAATTGTCCTGCTGGGAAGAGCTGGAGGAAATGTATATAATGTTTGCTGGCTTGAAATCTATTACAGATCATTTCTTTATCACTTGAATGGTTTAATGCATAAGTAAATACATTGAGTTTATACATGTACGTATGTTACTGAACTAGAGAGTTCATAAGCAACTGTGTTCCTGTAAATCCTGAGGCAATGAATGTCTTTACTATCCACCACTTCAGTAATGCATGAAGAAATGTGTTAGCTGGAAGAACTGGTCAGTGGAAACCTTAGCAAGACTGCCGCTGGCCTTGCTGCCATCACTGCAGGGTGGGACATTGGTGACTTCTCAAATTAAGGGGTTTGAAGAGAACTCATTGATCTGCTGACTTGTTCGGGTGCTTGGAGCACTTCATGTACTGAGCATCATAGCAACGACCCCAAAGGGTGGTGGGGTGGTCTTCAGAAGCAGCCGGAAGGATTGATCACAGACTATGTAACCATGTCTCAGCGTTGTCAGAAATTATTTAGGGGAGGAGAAGCTTATAATAAGAACAGAGTTTCTGTCATAATCACGATGAGGGCTGAGCCATTGTATGTGAATTTTCAAAGAGATACAACCTTATTCTGTGCTCCAGACTGGCAAGGCAGGGCATAACTCCTCATATAATGCCATGTCAGGTGAGAAATGGTGCGTGCCCATCCGAATTGTTCTCTGCAGCTAATTTCACAAGTGTCTCAAGGGCAGAGCAAGATAAGTGAGCATAAGGAACTTCAGTATTACAGAGAGATTTCCAGGGCGTTACATTACAAATTAATAAGCCGAGATGAGTTTGGAGGGATGATTATTAAAGTGCCTGGCTAGTCTATTTTCTGTGGCAGAGCTTCTTAACTTGAGGTTCAGTGATGCATTTCAGGAGATCCATCCTCCCCCAGATTTTATGGGATTTTATTTAGAGTTGTGCTTGTGCATTTTTATGAGGAGAGAGGCTGCAGCTTTCTTAAGATTTTCAAGGGGGTGCTTGACCCCTCAAAGGTTAAGAATCTTGATCTATTTCCACATCTCTGAGACTCGGTCTTCTGAGCCCTGTAGGAGACCTCCAGCTGAAGGATGCCCTCCCGTCATGTGTTCAGATTTTGACATCCCTCCCACTTCCACCCCCAAATTGTGGCAGCAAGCAGAGCACCACCTGGCTCACAAGTGCTAGAACTATCTCTGCTCCCTTAGTAGGAGTCCCTTTCCTCCTCAAAAGAGAATATTTGAATGCAAGCGAGGATGTGTGAGGAGCTAACTGCCCCAATTTATTTCAAAGAGGAAATTAGTCCCAAATGAAGTTATTTCCAACATTCCTCACGCTGGATTATGACAGACTTGAGAATCAATGCTCAACTGAACAGTGAGATGTCTTCTGGAAGAACAATGAAAAACCAGTGTGAATTATGCAGTATTTGTGATCTGATGATCCTGTGAGCTCTGGGGCAGACTTCCTGGCAGGCAGTCTTGGCTCTACTGCATCCCAGCAGTACAATCCTGGTAGATTACTTCACATCTCTGGGCCTCAGTTTCCTCATCTGTAAAATGGGGATGATAATAATAGCACTGACTTTGTAGGGTTGTTTGTGAGGATTTAATGAGTTTATCTTTTGTAAAGCCCCAGAACAGTGTTCAACATGCAATAAAGAGCCAATAGATGGCTATTGCTCTTGTCTTCACCATCAGTTTGATCCACTACATAGTCAAATTTATCAGATAGTTTGGAGTCAGTTGATCACTGGTGTAGACCCAAATTTTGCATCCACTTAGCTTTCGACTGCTATGATAGATTTTCATTAAATGGTAAGTAGGTTTGATTAATCATTTCAGGTGGCATTTATGTCAGGGAGTGGATGGGCTTGCTTCTTAAGGAAACCTAGCTTCAGTCCTGAGACTGTCGATGTAGCATTTCTGCCTGCAAGCAAATATCCAGACCATGTGATGTAGAGAAACAATAATGATCCTAATGACCACTTACTGAGGGCCTTCCATATTGTAAGGACCCTACATATATTATTACACTTATTTGTCTTAATAATTCGATAAGATTAGCCTGATATACCATTTTGCAGATGGGAAAATTGAGACTCAGAGAGGCTGAGTACTTTCCTCAAGGTCACACAGCTGACTTGTACACACATGGACTGACTCCGAAGCCCCACACTCTGTCTTCTAGACTTAGCTTCCTCCTGTTTTCACAATCACCAACCAATGAGATGAGAATAATTTTATGATGCCTCCCAATGCTCTTTTATTAGCAGTGCAGCTTGTTTCAAGGGGCCTGTCTGGGAAAAGGAACAGGGAATGGGATCCATTGATTTCATCATCTGGTCATCTCTCAAATTCAGTGTGTGCTAAGCTAGGCTTACTTCCCCACACTCCATGTTCTGTGTACCTCCGTCTCAATTCCTCCTCCTTCTGTGGCCTCTGTCCTACTTACCAGCTCATTCCCTTCCCTATCACACTGGCAGGAAACCGCTCCTTCACCCTCGGCCTCCACTTTCAATCAGTCACCAAGTCCTATTGTTTCAATCCTTAAAATGCTTCTCCATCCTCACTACCTTTTCTTAATTTGGGTCTCGTCATTTCGTGGTCTGGTTATTTCAACACTTTCCCAAGTGGTCTCCCAGTCTTTAGTCTCTCCTCATTATGATCCATTTCCATGTTGTCTACAACATTTCTAAAGACAAATTTGATTTTGTCATTCCCCTCAGTCCCTCCAGTTGCCCACACTATAAAGTCCAAACCCCTTATCGTGCCTTACAAGGTCACAGGTGAGAATTTCTGGGGTATCCACCCGGTCCACGAGTCACAGATCCCCCTTTCTCTGGGAATTGTCCCCTCTCTCATCCAGGGTTGGGTTATCAGGCACCATATTTGCAAAGTGTGACCTCACCCCTTAGCAATAGTTGACTGAACCAGGGGTGGTCCCATGACTGGCGCTGTACCAGCCAGAGATCTTGCACCAAGAATTGGAATTAGGACCACAGAATTATTTTCTCTGTGTGTCTGAGTCTGAGTTTCCATGAAACGCTAGAGCTGGGAGCAGGACAGGTGTTCTGTCCCATAGACTGGATTGGCCAGAATTGCCGTCTGGAAGGAGAGAGAAGGAAGCATTCCTGTCTGCAGAGAGAAGTGTAAAAAACGAAGTGTGAACACTGCCTGGACTCACCATGACCTTCTACTTCCAAGTGTTAGTCCTTCTTGGCACCCTGGTGTGTTCCTGTCTTTGGGTTCTGAGAGATTTCCTGTTTCTTTATAGCAAATCCATCTGTTCAGCTTAGGTCAGTGTCAGCAGTTTTTACATACAGTCAAAGCCCCTGCTAATCTGACCCCTACTTTTTTTCCTCACATTTCCTGCTAACTCTTCCACCTTCCCTCTGTGCTTCCTGTGCACTCATCTTTCACATCAGCCACGAAAACATTCATTGCTTCCTTACCGTTTCCTCCACTCTCGTCACTCTAGGCCTTAGGTCATGCTGTTCCTTCTGCCTGGAATCCCCTTCCATACCTCGTGGGTCTGGGAGACTGTAACCCTTTTAGGCACTGTTCATGTATAACTTCCCTTCTGAAGCTTTTCAGCAGTCCTTCCTTTGTGGCCTCAGGGCTTTCTTTATGTACCACTGTAGAACTTAGCCTCTTGGCTCTGTGTTCATGTGTCTGACGCCGCACTAGCCTGCAAACTCCTTGCGGGCAGGGCCCAGTCTTCCTCATTTCTTTAATCCCATTGTCCGTAGCCCAATTTGCAGAGCTTCTTGAAGTGTCGGCAAAATGAAGGTTTGTGACTCAAAATTCTGTCTAGTCATCTCAAGTATGCCTTCCCTGTGTACACATGGTACCTAGGGTTGGAGATGCCTTCAAAAATAGCCCCAAGATAAGGCTGTTACAGAAGAGGAAAGATAGAGGGGCTTGAGGAATCCAACCTGTATCCTGCTCATTCTTGACTTCCCCAAAGCACCTCAGAGGCTCTGGCTTGACCTTGGCTTCCTTTCTGGCTGGAGATTCAATGTGTCCTCAGAACATTACAGTCCCATGGCTGATCTCGGGCATCCCCCAGAACTTGGCAATGAGTGGTGTTTGACGTTGCTGTTTCTCTTCCCCCTTTCGGTATCCTCTCGCAGATACCTGATGGGCTCACGTAGCCTCCTGGCTGCCCCTTCCTCCCTTTTCCTTCCCCTGCTGCCTTTACTCCACCCCTGAAGTTCCCTATCCCCCTGGACATGCCATTCCATCAGAATTCTCTTTCAGGCCCCATATCTTTGACATTTCACATTCAGAATTAAAAATGAGCATTTATTACATACTGTGCAAGGCAATGGGCTAAACGGCAATGAGCCAACTAGAATGGACGACTATGTGACAGGCTCTGGTGCCAGACTTCCTGAGCTTGAATCCTGACTAGGAATTGGAATAATAGTAGGAATAATAATGGTTCTTACTTCATAGGATTGTTATACAATTTAATGCATGTGAAGTACTTAGAACAGCAGCAGGCACACAGTAGTTGCTCAATAAGTTATTATTCATGGGTGAAGATAACATTGTTCCAACTTGAAGACACATGAGCATCCCAAGGAGGCTAACAATTTGGTGACCCTTCAAACCAATATTACTAAATACCTGTTCAAATTTTATTGAGAGCCATGGTGCTCAAACTAGGCTGTACATTAGAACTTTTTAAACACTCAAGTCCCGAGTTGTACCCTGTGGAAATAAATGAAGATGACCCAAGGAGAATCAAAGGCTATTTATTCAGAGCTTGCTCTAGCAAGAAAGAGAGCCACAATCACTTGCATTTGGTAGAGGCTCAAAGGCAGGCAGAAGAGTAGGAAAGCTTTATGGTGGAAAAAGGCAAGGCTCCAGGTGTGCCCTGACTGGGGTTGTTGACGCGGGGAAGCTGGAAGCAGGCTCACTAGAAGAGCTTCCTCTTGTGTTAGGGGCACATATTTGACTTTCCTTGCCTCTTCCTGAGTTGGAAGCAGAGGCCAAAATTAGGGAAGCTGGCAGATATTAAGTACTGGGTGTTTGGGGCCAGTTGCTACAGAAGCTATAGTTTGTTTTCCTGGGCTGGTTGCTGCAGACAGTGGGTCAGAGTTCTGTTGTCATATGTGGTCTCGCCGTTGTCCGTTTGTATATTCAGTCTCTCAACCCAGATCAATTAAATCAGAATCGGTGGATCCAGGGGTTCGAGCTTAAATCTTTTCTTATAAACTCTCCAAATGACTTCCTTGAGAGCCAGGGTTAAGAACCATGATTTTGAGAGAGAGCCTGAGTACTCTGCAGGGGAAGGGTGGAGGACAGAGGTACAAGGGAAGTGTGTTTCCTCTGCCCTGTTCCCCTCAGGAACAAGTCCCCTGGGTGAGGTGACCCACCCTCCAACAAGCTGGTTAGTGATCATCTTACACCTTGAGGTACCTTTAGAGGATGTGTCCCTAACCCCAGTGCAGAAACTTACCAAAAATATGACAGCTGGCAGGATTTTCCCTCTGTTTTAGCATCTCCTCTAGATTGGCTTTCATTGAAATTAGAATAAAAATCCAAAGTCACCAGGACCTACAAAGCCCCTGACAGTTCTCTGGTCCATCGACTGTCCCTGTTTGCCTCAGTCTCCACACCCGCCCTTTACATCCCCAGTTCAGTCTGGTCCTGTTGCAGGGCCCGTGGTCCTCTCCATCTTCCCTCAGCTGTTTCCGTGGCTTTTGCACCTTATCGTTCAGGACTCAGAGGAAATTCACATCTCAGAGAAGACTGTCCAGCGAGAAAGATCCCACGTGTATCAATATCGGGGATTTAAAATTTTCAAAGTGAAATACAATGGGCAGAGGGACATGATGAAAAAGCCACTGGTATTACTTTACCACAAAGGATTCAGACCTTTCCCTGAATTTTCACAAGTGCACCATAATCTAGTAATAAAGCACCTCCCCATCCCCAGGTTTGCTTATTTCCCAAACTGATTTTGGCTAATAGTTTCCCCTCTAATACGGTTATCACTTAAAACACACAAACATTCAAACTAAAGATACAGTGGATTACTAACTGTAACCTTAGCAAGCCTACATGGATTGTTTGCTACCAAATATTACGGTAATTTTACAGTGATCACAGAAAGTCATAAGGTTCTCCTTGTTACAACGACGACGAAAAGTAAAAACTCTTGCCCAGCTGTATTCTTAGTGCTTGAAACGTAATAGGTGCTCAATACATGTTTGTTGAGTGAATGAAGGGGGCCAGGACTTTGCTCTTAATGCAGCCCTCTGTCATTTACTAACTGTTGTGGCTTTGGATCAGTCACTTCAGCCTCTCCGAACCTCAGTTTTCTTATCTGTAAGTGGGAAGAAATGATACCTTCCTAGACTATCTTTCAGAGCTGCTGTCATGGCCCAATCATATTTTGATGGATTTAAGCTGAGGTGTGCTCTTCGCTGTGGGGGACACGATCATCACATCTGCGTTTCAAAAGGGGCTTCACCCAACATGATGGCTTGAATGTCTAAGAGGAAGTCTAGTGAAAGTGGGGATGTTTCGAGGACACTGGGCACTTCCAGGGTCCTCAAATTCTGCCACCTAAGCAACTATCATCTCCAGCTACACCCAGAGCCAGCCAATGGACTACCTTCCAACAGAGTCTGTATCGCCCATGACAGGGGTGCTGCAATTTCTTGGGGTCCTTTGGGTGAAATCTACATCAGCTGGTTCGAGGGTGGAGGTGTGGCGGCCAAGGAGGTGCTCTCCGCCCATCTCCTTTCAAGAGGACCAGCAGGAAGCACAGGTAACTGACAACTTCCAGCTCTATACGTTTGTCTCCACCATGGCATTCAATGCCAAGACCACGCTTTCCCAGAGCTGCTCCCAGCTAATGGCTGGGCACAATAAAGATTCTGGAGCTGGGCATTCCCGTCCCCAGTGCGGGACTCTGTATCGTCCAGCTAAGACTTTCTCAACCTGCACCACTCTTAGAGGCTATTCTTATCTGGGGGCCCTCCTTCCCACTCTCCTTGCACAGGTGTCAGACCTGCAATGTGGTCTGAAGCCTCTCCCTGCCTACTCCTGATTCCTCCCCTTTATCCTTCACAGGTATTTCCCTCAATATATCTCTGGCACATCTAATCCCACTTTGGTATCTGTTTCTCAGAAGACTTGAACTGACAGAAGATTTGGAGACAACTCTTTATTTCTCCCTGTAACCATAACCTCCTCGTTTGGACCTAGGCCCTGTAACAACTGGCAAGGTAGAAAATTTTAATAAGCATCATCGATTAGGAAGCATCCTGTCTCCTCCTCCTTTAATGGAGTCTGGAGAAAGCTGAGCTAATGGAGTAGATATCGCTTTCCTAGCTCAGGGCTGAGGGAGGCAGCCCAAGGGCCCTGGTAGAGTAGAGTTGTGGAAATCACAGAAATGCATACTTTGGGAAGTCCCCTCTTTTCTAGAATCCCCAGTGGACATATGATTCATTGTCCTTAAGTCCAGCTCATCCTATAAGGAAAGAAGAGCTGGGAAAAGAGGGTCGGCAATTAAGACAAACATGCCAAGTAGAAGAAATCAATGATAGGATGCAAAGGACGTCAGGGGAGAGGAATTAGCAATGCACTTAGGAAAATGTGCCAGTGGACGAGATCCAGGAACAATCCCCACTCATCATCTGAAAGTATTCAGTAAGCCCCGAGTGCAGAAAGTGCTGCTTGGAGGGCTTGTCCAGAGTAAGTGAGAGACAGGACCACAGGACTTTAGAGCAGGGGTACTGAGAGAACATCTTCCAGCCCCGTGCATTTCAAACAAGCCTCCTGGCATTACCTCTGACATTTTCTGGAAGGGGACGTGGAGGTCCCTAAGGATATGAGCCTTGTCTTCTCACTCTGCAATCAAAACACCTCCATCACGAGGGTTCTGCCTCTCAAAACAAAGTCTGGAAATCACTAAGGTGGTCTCACCCTTTCCTGTTACCTACAGAATAATGGAAGCCCAGAGAGGCTGGATGATTGCTCAAGGACACAGCCAGTTAACAGCAAAGGTGATAGGATTAGAACTTGGAACCCTTGACCTTAGTCGTTCCTGTTCTCTTTCTGCTTCATAATGCCACTCTCCTGAGGAATTTATAATTTCCATGTCAGCCTGGACATAATCCATCAAACTGAATTGACACATTAACCATACCAAGCAGATGTTCAGGCTGGGGTTGGGCAGATGTGTCAATTTTCTGTTCAAAAGGTGAGTCCAAAGAGATTTCACTGCTTTTCCCTCAAGTTGTCAATTATACATATATTACCTGGATTGACTCATGGATATTTAAACCCATCATTTGACAAATGTTCTACTACAGAGGCAACAAAGTGATTGAAACAGATAGGTTTGACAGTCAGACAAGTCTAAGGCTGAGCCCTGACTCCTACACCAGGACCTCAGACAAGTTTACACAATCTTTTGGAGCCTCAGGTCTTCATCTGTAAAGCACGGGGAGCACCTACTCTTAATTATTTTTTTTAATTTAAAAAAAAATATTTATTTATTTATTTTTGGCTGCGTTGGGTCTTTGTTTCTGCACATCGGCTTTCTCTAGTTGCGGTGAGCGGGGGCTACTCTTCACTGCAGTGCGTGGGCGGGCTTCTCATTGTGGTGGCTTCTCTTGTTGCGGAGCACGGGCTCTAGGGAGTGCCGGCTTCAGTAGTTGTGGCATGTGGGCTCAGTAGTTGTGGCTCGCAGGCTCTAGAGTGCAGGCTCAGTAGTTGTGGCTCGCAGGCTCTAGAGTGCAGGCTCAGTAGTTGTGGCTCGCAGGCTCTAGAGTGCAGGCTCAGTAGTTGTGGTGTACAGGCTTAGTTGCTTCACGGCATGTGGAATCTTCCTGGACCAGGGATCGAACCTATGTGCCCTGCATTGGCAGGCAGATTCTTAACCACTGCGCCACCAGGGAAGTCCAAGGAGCACCTACCTTTTTACAGCTTGCTTTGAGGATTAGAAATGATGTAAGTGAAGCATCTAGCTGCTCCTGGCACGTAGTAAGTACTCTGTAATTGGTGGAGAGTGTAATAGAAAGATTAGTTTTTTTGTAATTAATTTTTGTTGGAGTATAGTTGCTTTACAATGTTGTATTAGTTTCTACCATACAGCAAAGTGAATCAGCTATACGTATACATATATCCCCTCTTTTTTGGATTTCATTCCTCATTTAGGTCACCATAGAGCACTGAGTAGAGTTCCCTGAGCTATACAGTAGGTTCTCATTAGTTATCTATTTTATACATTGCATCAATAGTGTGTGTGTGTGTATATATATATATATATATATATATATATATATATATATATATATATATATATATCTCTCTCCTTTATCTGACATATATGTGGTAAATGTTTTCTCCCAGTCTATGTCTTTTGTTTGGGTTTTTAAAATGATATCTTTTAAATAGCAAACATTTCTAATTTTAATTTTGATCCAAAATGTCAAGTTTTTCTTTTACGATTCATACTTCTTGTGTTTCCCAGTTCATCCCTCCCTTTCCCCCCTTGGTGTCCATACGTTTGTTCTCTACATCCGTGTCACTATTTCTCTTTTGCAAATAAGATCATCTATACCATTTTTCTAGATTCCACATACATGTGTTAATATATGATATTTGTTTTTTCCTTTCTGACTTACCTCACTCTGTATGACAGTCTCTAGGTCCACCCACGTCTCTACAAATGACCCAGTTTCGTTCCTTTCTATGGCTGAGTGATATTCCACTGTATATACGTACCATATCATCTTTATCCATTCCTCTGTTGATGGACACTTAGGTTGCTTCCATGTCCTGACTATTGTAAATAGTGCTGCAATGAACATTGGGGTACGTGTGTCTTTTTTTGAATTATGGTTTTCTCTGGGTATATGCCCAGTAGTGGGATTGCTAGATCATATGATAGTTCTAGTTTTAGTTTTTTAAGGAACCTCCATGCTGTTCTCCATAGCGGCTGTATCAATTTACATTCCCACCAACAGCGTAGGAGGGTTCCTTTTTCTCCACACCCTCTCTAGCCTTTATTGTTTGTAGATGTTTTAATGATGGGTGTGAGGGGATAACTCATTGTAGTTTTGATTTGCATGTCGCTAATGATTAGTGAGGTTGAGCATCCTTTCATGTGTTTGTTGGCCATCTGTATGTCTCCTTTGGAGAAATGTGTATTTAGGTCTTAGGCCCATTTTTTGATTGGGTTGTTTGTGTTTTTGATATTGAGCTGCATGAGCTGTTTGTATACTTTGGAGATTAATCCTTTGTCAGTTGCTTCTTTTGCAAATCTTTTCTCTCATTCTGAGGGCTGTCTTTCCATCATGCTTATGGTTTCCTTTGCTGTGCAAAAGTTTTTAAGTTTAATTAGGTCCCATTTGTCAATTTTTGTTTTTATTTTCATTACTCTGGGAGGTGGGTCAAAAAAGATCCTGCTGTGATTTATGTCATAGAGTGTTCTGCCTGTGTTCTTCTCTGAGAGTTTTATAGTGTCTGGCCTTACATTCCGGTTGTTAATCCATTTTGAGTTTATTTTTGTGTACGGTGTTAGAGAGTGTTCTAATTTCCTTCTTTTACATGTAGCTGTCCAGTTTTCCCAGCACCCACTTATTGAAGACGCTGTCTTGTCTCCATTGTATATTCTTGCCTCCTTTGTCATAGATTAGGTGACCATAGATGTGTGGGTTTATCTCTGGGCTTTCCATCCTGTTCCATTTGTCTATATGTCTGTTTTTGTGCCAGTACCATACTGTCTTAATCAAGCTACCATACTGTAGCTTTGTAGTGTAGGCTAATGTCAGGGAGCCTGATTCCTCCAGCTCTGTTTTTCTTTCTCAGGATTGCTTTGGCTGTTGAGTATAATAGAAAGATTAGAACACTTGCCCTGAAAACCCTTGAGCAGTCCCAGTGCTGTGGGGAAAACAGTGCAAGTGGCAATGAGGGAACAGTGGGCTGCTCAGTTATCTCAGGATGGTAAGGGATTCAGAGATGCGAGAAGGAGAATTACTTCCCAAAGATGATTTAGAGGAGAAGGGACTTGACTTGAAACTTAAGGGGTGAGGAGGCGCAAGGTATATGAGAAGGGCGTAATAACATGAGCAAACGGGCAGAGGAATAAGAATCATGGCCATGGGGTTCCTGGGAGTGGACTCTGCGAGCAGTGGCTAAATCGCCGGAGTGTCAGGAGGAGCTTTGGAAACCCATGTCACCGGGTAGATTTTTACCACTCCAACAGGAAGGAAAATTCTGTGACGTTTCAGTGATTCCAGAAATGGTTACTTGTTGTCACTGTGAATGCTGCTTTGGTTTAAGAGCTGAGGAAGGCGTTAACCCTTGGTTTTCTCCTTTTCCTGTCTCTGAGCCCTCACCCCAGTTTTTCAGAGGTGAGCAAACTGAGAACCAAATAACCAAGTGCCTTTCCCAAAGTCACCCAGCTGGGAAGTGGCAGAGTTGGAATTGGAGCCCAAGCCTGCTGACTCCCCAAGTCTATTGCCCCCTCCGGTTTCACATTTCTTTGGTTTCTCCGTGGTGTCAAACACAGGACTGGGCAGATAGATGAGAAATACTTGGTGGGGAAAGCAATTAAACCTTGACCGCAGTTCAGATAAATCGCAGAGCCTACAACAGTGTTCTTCAACACTAAGTGCACATTGAAATCATCCAGGGAGCTTTAAAAAAAAAGAGATGTTGATCTCCAGGCTCTGAAGCACCACGTACAGCAGAACCTCAGGGGCAGGGCCTGGGCATAAGCATGTTTTAGGGCCCCCAGGTGGTTCTAGTGTGCGGCCAGGACTGTGAATCATCGAGCTGGACTGTTTAACACGCCTGGTCCAACCTACGTTGGCGTTTCTCAGAAGAGCTCTTGAATGACACGCCATCTGTTTGATCTGCGGGCCCTTCTGTGCTCGCCTCATCCGCAGGCAAGGATCTCCCCCACTCCCTCATCCTCTGCCATATTGTCTCTGGATTTGGTCTTCATACTCGCAGTGGTGACTAATTAATCCTCCTGGAACAATCAAAGAAGACCTAATTGTGGGTGAGCCATCTGGGGATGCTTTCTGGTTGACTTGGACTTTGGGGAGGCTGAGGGGAAGCAAGTGGGAAATGACTCATACTCAAGATGAAACGCAAAAATTGCACTTATTCAAGGAAGGTTGTGGTACTTGGGGCTGTAACTTTTCCTCCTGCTTTTCAGTGGTTCCAGATGGTCCATTTTCCCTTTCCACACCCCCGTGTCCACACTCACCGCCATATATAGGGATGGTGTTCGAGCCCTGCCCAGATCCCCTTGCCTGGGTCGGGGTGCTCAGCCCTCAGCTGCGAAGCATGGTGGCCGCAGATGGCTTGCAGCTGCCTCCCTCTCTGAAGAAGTGGCCTCGGCCATTAGGTGCCTCCCCACCCAGGAAGTGGCACCCCTCGGGCCGGCCCATAGCCCACGACTGATAGGGCGTACAAGATGCCAGCCCCTTGCTTCAAATCAGGGGTGGTTTACGCCCCTCAAAATCATGGCTGGTGTTGACCTGAGCCACATCCTTGCTTAGCATTTTGCCTTCTCTGTTTCGGGCTTCCCCTAACCCCCTTACAAGTCTTTTCTCAGGCCACTGCCTCTAAAAGTCACAGGCTCTGAGATCCTTTCTCAGAATCCTTTCAAGGAAACTGACCAGAGACAGAACGTTCTCTAGGTGATGCGAGAGCTGCAAAGATGTTTAAGACCCAATTCTTATTTGTAAAATGCTTCTTGGTCCATTACAGAGGCAACACATTAACATGCAAAAAGTTAAAAGGAGAAGTAAATAACAATGAGATACTTTGGGACCTGTCACAAGGTACTAGACAATATTTAGATGAGTTTTCAAGGTAGAATGGCTTGAAGGAGGGTGGCAGAAGCATGTGGGAGGAGGAAATGGGATGAACAAAAATAAGAAAAAACAGGGTGCAGGATGCACGGCTGTAGTGTAGGCTTCCCAAACCTTAGCATGCATCGGGATTACCAGCAGGGATTGGAAAAGCATGGATTACCAGCCCCACCCAGTTTCTGATCCCGTAGATGTGTGCTGGGATGCAAGAGTTTGTAATTCTAACAAGCTCCCAGGGGATGCGCATGCTGCTGGCCTGGGACTGCACTTTGAGAACCACTGCTGCCATGAGATAAGTTTTGTGAATAAAGCTTTATTGGCGCACAGCAACACCCTTTCATATACATGTTGAATAGGTGCTTTCCCGCAGCAATGGCAGAGTCTAGTAGTCGCCACAGAGGTAGAATGTTCCACAGAACCAACAACATTTAATAACTGAAAAAGTTTGCCAACCCTTGCCATCAACCACAGAGTAAGGAAAATCGGGCGTGGAAGAAGGGGTTTGATGATGGGAGAGCAGTTTTCGCATCTCTGAGGAGGACCAATGTCTTAGCAGCTGGAGGGAAAGTAGAAAATCATTCAGGTTATAATGAATTTCTCTCTGAGGCCCCTCATGAGCATACAAGCAAAGTTATGTTCATTTATAGGAAAAAAACTTCCATTTTTGCATTTCTGAATGATCTATAAAATTCATATCTGCACAGGGGTAATTTAGCAGGATCAGAACAGGAAGAGTGGAAGAAAGTGAGAGAAAGGTATGTGTGGGTCAAACTGTAGAGCGTCCCTACACTTGCAGGGTGGGGACCGGGTGTCCAGCCCTGGTGCAGAGCAGGTCACTGGCTGGGAAGAGCTGTAAAACCATCGTCATTCCAAAGCTGTTCCCCCGGGACCTCATGCTTGGCGAGCTGCTCTCAGGCACTTCATCTCATCGGAGGCTCACATCACCTCTGAGATGGCACTTCCCGTTCCCTCTTAGAGTGGAATCACCAAAGCTCTGAAAATCCCATGGGAGGTTGTCTTGGGCTCAACACCCAGGTATCTAACTCCCTCTTCGGGGGTCTCCCGCTTCTGCCCAAGGAAAGGAGAGGGTGGCACGTACCCCAGGATGATGACGGCTGGAAGTTCCTCCTGAACTGGGTAACTGGGTGTGAGAGAAGATAGAACATGCAAGGAGGCTGTGGAAGATGGTTCTATTTGTAATCAAGGGAAGAATTTACTCATTCATTCACTCATTCACTCATTCATTCATTTTCTATTTCCAGAGGAGTTATTCCTCCTGACTTCTGAGGAGAAATGCATTTTGGTTCCTTTTTTTTTTTTTTTTTAAGTCCTTAAAAGCTGTTGATCATCCTTCATAGTTACCCAGTCACATTAATTTAGTAAAGTAGCACAGCAGAAAAAAGAAAAGCCTGACACTCTATAGTCAGGTAACTTTAGATTAAATTCTAGTCTTACCCATTTGTCCGCCAAGTGACCTGGGGCAAGTCATTTAACCTCTCTGTACCTCAGTTCTCCCCTCTCTAAATTAGGGTTAATAAGACCTGCCTTCGAGCCCGGTAGGTAACAGGCATGTGAAGTGAGACAGGTAGGATTTTCTGCTGAGTGACTAGGTGCAAACTCCAGGTTGCCCAGTGCTGAGCTGCCTGAGACACGGGCTCCCCCTCCCCCAGGAGAGGGGCTGTGCTCACCCCCCTGCGGGGCTGTTGGCTGCTATCAGCTTCAGTGTGCACCTCCAAGAAGCCTTTCTCTGCCAGCAAGACCACTCTAAGGACAGCAGAAGCCTGCATTGTTATATGCTCACCAGGTGCTATTCTGTCCCCACCTGGAGTCCCTACATAAAAGGACTTCCCTGGTGGCGCAGTGGTTGAGAGTCCACCTGCCGATGCAGGGGACACGGGTTCGTGCCCCGGTCCGGGAAGATGCCACATGCCGCGGAGCGGCTGGGCCCGGGAGCCGTGGCCGCTGAGCCTGCGCGTCCGGAGCCTGTGCTCCGCAACGGGGGAGGCCACAACGGTGAGAGGCCCGCGTACCGCAGAGCGGGTGGGTCCCTCTCCTGGAGCACAACCCAGGAATTGTTCAGCCACGCCTGGACAGGGCCAAGCAAGGTGGGCCCCTCGTAGTTCCCACCTGTGCTGCACCAGGGGTTAGGATGAATCCCACCATTCACGTGGCGTGGGTTAAGGAACGTGCTTTACGGGAGAAAAAGGGGCAACTTGCAGAGGCCAGTGGAGAACCGGAGAAGAGGACTCTCCCTGGATTCTCCCTTCAGCCACAGAGAACTGTTCCTGGGCCCAGACTCCACTGTCCTGCAGTTTGGTCTGTGTCCCATGATGAGGCCCTGCCCCATGGGCCCCTCTTGGTCTAGGGTAATCGCAGGACAGTAGCCTTGACCCTGAGGAACAGCTAGGCAGCTTGGGCCAGTGGTCTGGCCTGGGGGGGGGGACAGGCAGGGCGCAGAGAATGTGTTTCCTGGCCTGAGGAGCCAGAGCAGCTCCAGCCTAGCTCTTCCCCTTCCTCTGGGCCGGGGAAGCCTAGGAAGAGAAGGGGGCTCTGCATCTCGTCACTCTGCACGAAAACCACCCACGAGGACGTCTTTAACACTTGGGCCTGGACCCCAGGCTCTCTTCCCGAGGAGGGGAGACAACCAGGCTGACAACATCGAGTACAACCAAGCTCCAGGCCTTCTAGAAACATTCACACTTCACAAAGCAGGGTCGGCTTTTAGCAGAATCATGGGTTTCGTTGGGGGATCAAATAGGATCTCCCTCCCTGAGAAGTGAGTTGAATCAGAAATACTCTATTTCGGGCTTCCCTGGTGGCGCAGTGGTTGAGAATCTGCCAGCTAATGCAGGGGACACGGGTTCGAGCCCTGGTCTGGGAGGATCCCACATGCCGCAGAGCAACTAGGCCCGTGAGTCACAACTACTGAGCCTGCGCGTCTGGAGCCCGTGCTCCGCAACAGGAGAGGCCGTGACAGTGAGAGGCCCGCGCACCGCGATGAAGAGGGGCCCCCGCTTGCCACAACTAGAGAAAGCCCTCGCACAGAAACGAAGACCCAACACAGCCAAAAATAAATAAATTAATTAATAAACTCCTACCCCCAACATCTAAAAAAAAAAAAAAAGAAATGCGCTATTTTGACTCAGTGACAGAGTGGCAAGTCTGTGTGAGATTGGATGACTGAAGGATGGCTCACAGAAGGGTTCTTATTTAATCCTATTCTTCCTACCAAGTGGAGAGTCAGTGCACTCACTGGGCATTGATGCCACTGACAGCCCTGCAGGAGGGACGAATAACGCCAGCTGATGGGTGAGGCCGGCTGCAGGCACTGTTGTGAGCACCCACAAGTCCTGGGGTGAGTTAAGGTAAACTATTGTATCCACTTTGGAATAAAATGACTAAACAGTAAGATCCAAGCCTTGTTCTGAAAGCAACGATTTATTTAAAAATAAACTTTCCCCAGGGAAGAAAAGAAAGGCAAGCGGCTCACATTTCCAGTGACGCCTTCTACATTAAAGCCTGCGAGTTCCGAGTGGAGGCTGTGAGACATAGAGTGGGCTGGACAGGAAGGCCGTGGGGTCTCCTGCCCTGGCAGCCATGAGTGTTAGGCCATCCCTGGTGGTCCAGTGGTTGGGATCCACCCTCTCACTGCCGAGGGCCTGGGTTCAATCCCTGGTTGGGGAACTAAAATCCTGCAAGTCGCACGGCACAGCCAAAAACACACAGCTGGAATTCTCATTGGCCTGAAACGATTTAAGTGTAGTTCTGCCTAAAGGCAAGTAACTGAACAATAAAAGGGCAAGCCTGTGGGGCAAACGATGGTGTCTTTAGCTGCGAATCTTGTTTGTGAAACCATTTACTCAGCACCAATATCCTCCTGTTTTATCCTAGTAATAACTCCATGAGGTAGATATTAATATGACTGTCACCATTTTACAGGTTAAAAAAACTGTGGCAACGTCCTTCAAAAGGTGAATGGATCAGCTGTGGAACAGCCAGATGATGGAATATTATTCAGCACTAAAAAGAAATGAGCCATCAAGCCGCAAAGATACATGGAGGAACCTTAGATGCGTATCACTAAGTGAAAGAAGCCAATCTGAAAAGACTACATGCTGTATGATTCCAACTACATGACATTCTGGAAAAGGCAAAACTCTGGAGACGGTAACAAGTCAGGGGCTGTGGAGGAGGGAAGGATGAATAGAGCACAGAGGATTTTTTGGACAATGAAAATACTCTGTGTAACACTATAATGGTGAATACGTGTCATTATGCACTTGTCAAAACCCATAGAATGTACAACACAGAGTAAACTCCAATGTGTACTATGGATTTTGGTTGATTAGAAAAAGAAAACGAGGGAGGGGAGGAATAAATTGGGAATTGGGGGTTAACAGATACATATTACTATACATAAAATAAACAACAAGGGCCTACTGTGCAGCACAGGAACGATATTTAATAACTTGTAATAACCTATAATGGAAAAGAATCTGAAAAAGAATATATATATATATATATATATATATATATACCTGAATCACTTCGAGGTACACCTGAAACATTGTAAATCAACTACAATAAAAAACAAAACAAACAAAAACATATTGTACAACACAGAAATAGAAAATATTTTATAACTATAAATGGAGTATAACCTTTAAAAATTGTGAATCACTATATTGTCCACCTGAAACTTATATATCAGCTGTTCTTCAATTAAAAAAATTAAAAACAAACAAACGAAAAACAAACAAAACAAAACTGTGGCAGCTACTTACCCACCATTCGTGTGCCCTGTGCCACACCTCCACCATCCTTCATGCTGTGCCCGGCATGCAGGGCTCAATAAGTATTTGTCAGGTGATCAGCCTAATGAGTACCTGGTCACAGGCCCAATTGTACTCGGTTAGCAGGTGGACATTTCTTTTATCCCCACGGTTGAATCATGATTAGTCCAAATCAGTTGTGGCAATTTGGTTTCCTTGCGCAGTGATGGGCCTAGGAGTGGGTGTGTGGCCTGGTCTGATCAATAAGACAGAGCAGTACTAACATTTAGCAGGAGCACATCAGAATGGTGGTACTAGTTACTAAAATAGTGAAATACTTCTGTACCAGGCAGTAAATACTGCTCCCCTGGTCTCGTCTCCCCTTGCCCCAGCATCTACAAGGTTACTTGTGGCATAGAAGGGGCTTCCAAGACTTTGCTCCGGGGCTATAACCAGCATTTGATCTGTTCTGATTACCCAAGGGAAGTTTCTAAGGAAAATTTCTCCTTGAATAGAAAAGCAAAGTCTCATGCCTTTTGCTCATATCCTTTCTTCCTGCTTTACCACTGTTGTTGGCACCGTGGCAGCCATCTTATAACCATGAGGCAACAAGACAATGAGAAGACAAACAGAGCCGGAGTCCTTCATGGTGCTGTAAGCCACACCACATCAAACCTGGAGCTGTCCTCCCTCTAGATGTGTTATTACTTGAGACAATTAAATACCTTTTATAGAAGGCTTAAGGGGTTCTGTTATTTGCAACTAATCAAACACATCCTAAACAATACAGACTCAGGCTCGAAGGGTTAAGTAATAAGCACGTTGACATTGAGTGCTAACTATGTGTCAAGTGCTGTGCTAAGCTATTTGTGCCCATGATCTCCTCTGCTCTTCTCAATAACCTTAGAGAGAGGTACTATCGTTATGCCCACTTTTCAGATAAGGAAACTGAGGCTTGGGAGATTTAAAAAACTTACTCAAGCTCATGAAACCAGCAAGTAGTGAAGCTAGAACCTGCACCCAGCTCTGGGCTGGACTAGAACACAAATTGTTTCATTCTTAGCCTTGTCTTTATCTCAATTCTGACTGCACACCAAGAAGAGCTTGTGGGGAGGTTGTTGGGGGAGGGAAGCATTCGCCCTGGGAAGGCCGTTGTCCCTCACATGGATCCCTGGCTTGTGGCAGCTCCTTGACCTGGTCCCACATACCACTCCTGGCCCCTGCTGTACAGGTTGAGAAGTTCAGTTGTGAGTTACCCCAGGGCTGAATGGGTTCCAGTTACCTGCCTCACAAAAACCCGTAAGTGGGTGAAAAGAAGAGCTATCAAGCAGATCAAATGCAGGTGAGCTTTTGCTGGCACCTGATCTTCCTTGAGGCTTGAAGATGCAAGTACATGGAAAACTAGATTACAACCAGGAAGCTGCCTGCTAGGCATGGAATCTGAGAGGGTAGAGAGGTGGTGATCCTGCAGATGTTCCCAAGCTCTGCAGCGTCTGCAGACAGATGCGGGAACTCGCTTTGTGGGCCAAGGCACCCACCCTGCAGACACTTACATCATTGGGTCTCCTTGGATTTGCACATCTTTTGCTTGCATGTGTGAATGCCTTCAGGCAGCGTTCCTCCAGCTTCCCAGCTGAGACCAAGCCATTCTCTTTCAGGGTGATTTTGCCTGGTCCGTGTGCAGCCAGTACGATCTTGCTTCATCATTAACCCCCTGCAGGCAATCTTGTTTCCGAATCCTTGTTATTCCAATGCTCCACTTCATGCAAAAAAAGCACCCTCTGACCGTGACAGTAATTTAAAGAAATTCTGATCTTTACTTGAGTGTCTTAAGAACACTCAGGGGAATAATCCACAGGAATGTGTCTCCGAGCCCCTCGGCTCCGTGGCTCTCACAGTCCCACACTTCCTCTGGAGTCTCCAGCCTCCAAAACCAGACTCCCTCAAGCACAGGTGGCTTTTTTCTTCCTCTTTTTCTGCTTCCTGCTTTACAGCTCTTTGTTCTGTAAATTGTCACGGCCACTCTGTTAAGACCTTTCCCCTTTTCTTCCAGCTTGTCCTCTCTCCAGCTTCTGTATCGCAAAAGCTACCCCATTAGTGGATGGGAGAAGATAAAAGAAGATGGAAAAGCAGGTACAGGTGTTAAGTTGTTTGCACCCATCAAAATCTCCCCCAGCAGACACCATGCTGGACCCTGAGGGCAAAATGGTGCCCAAGGCTGGGTCCTGGCCTCCATGGAGCTTCCAAGTTCTTGAAAGAGAGACAGGTCACTGCAGCCTACCCCAGCTTGAGGGAGCTCTGATGGAGAGGTGGTTATATGGATAGAGACAGAGGTTCAGGTGCATATTGAGGACAGTGTGGATCTATTGTATGGATATTTGTTGGCTGTGTTGCTGCACTACCATCAGGAACCACAGCTGAGAACAGGAAAGGAGTCAGTGGGGAGAAAACCTCAGAGAGGAAGAGGGGCTAATTCTTACCGTATGAGGAGATGTCGAGGTGCTTTGGTGGGAGGAAAGCATCCTTGTTCTTATCAGGGAGAGACATGCAAGATTATACATCTCCCTTCCTGCCACACCAACAAAGAAAGGGTCCCAAGGGCAGGGAGGCCACCACTGCTGGCCATGGGGGCAAATTGGAGGAGTTATGTGCAGCCCCTCTGTCCTGTGGAGGTGAAGGAACGGAGAGATGTGAGCCTAGAGGGAGGGCAGGTGCAAGCTCCCAGGGGCCGGCCTGGGACGCGCACTGAGGTCCCAGGGTTTATCCTGCCTCATCCACCCTCACCTCCCAACCCCCCAAGGTTTTTTCCATTACTAATAATGTGGCTATAAACATCCCTGGACATTATCCTTGGGTGTTTTAGGTTCCATGGGGTAGATTCACAGGAATGGAATTGCCGAGTCAAAACTTTAATTTTTTTATTGTAATGGATGTTGTCAGATTGCTTTCCAAAATGCCTGGAACCATTTGCCGCTCCACGAACAATGCAAGAGAGTTCCCTTTTCTCTGTATCACTGCCAACAAAGGTGTTCTAGCTATTTTCATTTTTTCCAGTCCGGTAGATATAAGGTTACTTTAATTTGCATTTCCCTGGTGAGTTTGGGCATCTTTTCAGATGTTTGTTGCTATTGAGCTCTGCCTTTCTCTGAGTTGGGTTTTTTTTTCCTTTCTTTTCTTTCCTTTCTGTCTTTTCTCTTATTTTTTGGTACTTTCTTGTCAATTATATATTATATTATTTATATATTACAAATATGCTCCTATATTGTAAATATAAAATATTTCTTATAAATATATTTGTATATTACAAATATAAATATTCTATATTCGTATATTATAAATTTGTATATATGCATATATTACATTATACATATCTAAATATTGTATATTATATACATAATAGATGCATATTTGTATATTATACATATAAATATTAATATTATAAATATTTTACTCTGAAGATTGATGTCCTTCAGCTTGAGAAAATTATTTTCTGTTATTTATTTGATGATTTTTCACCCTTATTTTCCATGTTCACTATTTCTGGAACTCATTAATCAGCTTGAAGTCCTGAGGGCAGGCCGTTGGGAGGGGAAGATAGGGGTGAAGCGGGAAGAGCATGGACGAAGTGGAACCCCAAGTACGAGCTGTGCCCCACAGGGAGGACGGAATGACACCAGTGCCTGTTCTTGCTGCCTCTGCCCTTGGTGGTGTGGAGTAGGTGGCCGTCTTTGGTCATGGGGCCAAACATACACCCAGCCCAGGAGTCAGAGCAGCTGAAGGAGGATCCAGGGGAAGACAGAGCAGGTGCTGCTCGTCAGGAGATGAGCCCACAGATAATTGGTTGCTGATTCACTTCCACCCTCAAAATTGCTCAACCAAACTATACAGGGAAGGGAATTCTGGGAAATGTAGTTCAGCCTAGCCATGCGGGCCTATCACAAAGCCACCACAGCGCACTTGGAAATCATACTTAACACTCATATAGCACACATATAAATATATGCCAACTACTATTCTAAGCATTGTCTGTATATTAACTCATTTTTTAATAATGCTCCTAAGAAGTAGCTATTATTATTAAGATCCCCATTTTACAGAGGGAGAAACTGAGAACAGAGAGGTTAAGTAAGATGCCTAAGGTCACACAGCAGGTAAGTGGCAGAGCTGGGTTTTAAACCCAGAAAGTCTGACTCCAGGGTTTGTTTGCTCCACTACTCCACTGTGCAAAGGCAGTGTTTCTCCCTGGCCAAATGGATATTTAAAAGTGGAACCTGGTGAGCTGTAGAGCTTTATTTGGGGAGTTGTTTATGTGATTGGTTGTTTTTATTTTGGACTCTCCCAATGGAAGTGGTTTGTTGAATTTTGGGGGGCTAAGGAATGTGTGTTTCAGTAAATAGAGGGTCAAGATGAAAGCAAACTGCTCAGAGAATCTGCATTTTGTCCTCTCTTGCTCCCTCTGCTTTAACCTTATGAGTGCAGGACCTGCCACCAGAGGGGTGAGGTGGGCTCTCAGGAGGAGGGGTGGGCACCACCTCTAGGCTCCTCCTGTCTCTCTGCAGGTTCTGGACTGCTGGGGGCTGAGTCCCCTGAGCTGGGTGTAACCCCGGCGGGCCTCTGCATCCCCCACCGCTCTCTTCACCTTATAAACGTGAGCTAAGAGTCTGCTTTGGCCCCGGTGCTGTTCTCCTGGTGCAGAGGACAAAGCACTGGTGTCTCCATGTTTACGCACAGCCGGGTCTTCAATAACGAACATTCATCCTGTCGCAGCCACCAGGGCGGCACAGAAACGGCAAGCCGCCTCCCCAGCCGTTTGGCCTTGGAGTAAGTAGGCCATCGGAAGGAGCGAGGGTAGCGGCCTTCTCTTCTGGCATTTGATAACCCCGGCCTCCTGCTCTGAAGCCCCATCACCTGTGTCTGCAGAAGCCTGGTGCGCCCAAGGAGGAAGGGGAGGGTGGAGTCACCCAGCCCCCTAGCCCCACCCAGGAGCCAGGGACCAGCGCTCTCCTCAGGGGACAGCCTTCCCAGCTGCGCTCCTGGGTCCCACCTGGGGCTGCTGGGGACAGTGCAGGATTTAACAGAGCAGCCTCCGGCCTGGCTTCCCTGCACTGATCCCCAAGCCTGAATTCAGGGGAAGGTGCTGGAATGGATGTTGGGACTGCCCAGCTAGACCCTTGTCTGCTCGGCAGCTGGCACCTGGGAGTCCCCACGGTGTGAGAAGGCAGGCTAGCATGTGACTGCGGGGCCCGTTCCCAGTGATTCGCAAACTCAGGTGCACGTCGGAATCCCCTGGAGGGCTTAGTCCACCAGGCCCCGCACCCAGAGCACCTGAGGCCCGAGAATGTGCATTTCTTACAAGTTCCCAGCTGCTTGCAGCTACCTCTGCGAGGAGGACCCCACTTTGAGAACCACTGCTGTGCAGAACGCCGCCTTCTCCTCAGGCATGACACCGTTCCAATACTGACTGCTAAACTGTTGCTGCCCGCCCAGCCTGGGAGCAGCCTAGAGGCCGTCCTTTCCTGCCCCCTCCCAGCACGGAGTTGGGCAGCATCAGCAAAAGCCGCCAGGGAGGCCCCAGCCCTCTGCTTAGCTGATGGTCTACACAAAGCGTCCTCTGTGGTGCAGACTTGCTGACAAGCACCACCCTGTGTTTTGGGGATGAACCAGATCTTCATAACATTAGACCCGTGGATTCCTGGCTCTGAAAACTGATGCGAAAACTCCCCCTGCTTTCCCAGCCAACCCACCCTGGCCATCCTCTGCAAGCAGGCGGAACGGGAGGCCCAGAAATGGAGCCAGGCCGGCAGGAGGTCTGAGAGCTGCTTCCTGTGTCAGCTGATTCCAAGACCCCGTGCAGCTAAATCACGAACAGTGTACTCCACAGCTGCCTCAGCCTCTTCCCCTTTGGCCTTAAAGAGCCTGTGCCCCGACCTAGCGCTCAGAACCGGAGACACGGGCCGGGGCTGGCAGTGGGGAGTGGCTCAGGCCAGCTCAGGTATGTCAGCTTTACAGACAATCGTGGAGCTACAGGGCAGCCCCACTTGACTTGACTCTCCTTCTCAGAGCTTCCATGGACGCCCGGTGCTTTCTTCCTCCTTGGCTTTCAGGTAGAGTCACAAGTTTCCTGTTCTCTCTCCCTTTACCCATCACTGTGAACTTCAGGTGAAGAGAGAGGGATTTGTGCATACACAGAGCTACTGCTGACCTCCTTGGTGTTTAAACCCGGACTGTCTGGTCCACGTGTCTCAACGTGGGCCCTGAGCCCAAATATGGACTACAGGGTGGGTAGGTCACAGGTGTCATCTGTAACGTGTCCCCAAATGGCACTGGAGGATTCAGAAAGATGGCGCCTCCTGATTAAAGTTTCCACAGGCAGCACTTGCCCAAGTGGAAACACCTCAACTGCCCCTGTTCTCAGCCTCTAGCAAAGAAAGAGAACATTCCTCACTGGGGTTCTTTCTGTTGAGTGTTTTTGCACGGTGCCCAGCCAGCAGCCAGCTACTTGACATTCGCAGTCAATGGAATAAATCATGGAGCTGTGCTGGTTACCAGAAGCTAGTAATTTATTTCACTAGCTTTCAGATGAATTCAAGAAGTTCAGAAAACTGCATGGATATGAGTAAATTCTAAACTCAAGCACAAAGAGGTGCAGGAATTTTATTTATTTATTTATTTATTTGGTTATGCTGGGTCTTACTTGCGGCTCGCTGGCTCCTTCGTTGTGGCATGTGAACTCTTAGCTGCAGCATGCATGTAGGATCTAGTTCCCTGACCAGGGATTGAACCCAGCCCCCCTGCATTGGGAGCATGGAGTCTTATCCACTGCGCCACCAGAGAAGTCCCAGGAGTTTTATTTATATAAAATTTGTTTCTCTCTGCTACTGCTAATAAATATTAAATATTTGTTAAAAACTGATTTGAAGGGGATGCAAAACGATAGCTTGCTTGCCATAGATCTCAATCTGACCCTGTGTAAATGTTACCGAATTAAGTCATAGGGACCTAGCTCAGGCCCTAGGCTGGCTGAGGCTCTGCATTGGAGGGGAAAGCTGCTTTTTCTGTTCAGGTTCAAGTAGACAAATAACCAAGACGGAGACAGCGCAAACTTTATTCAGTGACCAAAGAATGGAGAAGCGGGAACTAAGTTCACAGGCTAACTTCTCACCCACGTGGCGAGAGACATTTAACTGTAGAGTAAAGACAAAGGGAGGACGAGTGAGGCTAACGGCGGGGAGGCATATGCATTAGTCGACTGGGGAAGGGGCAGGGCTTCTTCTGAGGGAGTGGGTGCCACCCTCTTTTCATCCTGTCTGGTCCTCACTGTTGGGTCATGGTCGTGGATAGGTGTGTCATTTTATATGCTGATGTAGTAAAATCAGAGTATAATGAGACTAAAGGTGTCTGTTGGAGGTCAGATTCGTCGCCATCTTGGTCCCAGCTGGTTCCATCTGGCTTTTGTTTGTTTGTTTGTAGCTTCCTTTCTAACCTCTGGACGCTTTAACTTAAAGATGTATGTTGACTCTGCTAAAGGTGCCGGTTGGAGGGTTGTGAGCAAAGACCTAGAGCAGCTCTGGCAACATCAGCTCTATGAAAATGTGTGCCTGTCCAGTTTTCTGGGTGAGTATTCATAGCTTTCATTGTATTACTAAAAGCACCACCAACTGGAAAAGGACAGCAACCAATGGCTTGGGTAAAGCTCTCAAGCCACTCCCGACCTCTTCTCCCTCCCCTCCTTCCCTCAGCCCAGCTGTCTCCGTTCCTGGCTCTCCATGTGGCTCTGATGAGGGACTAGACTGGAACCACGTGTTTCACGAGCCACCACCCACCTGTGGATGATTAAAGTGAGCTGGAGGGGTTTTTTGAACCAAGTGAAATAATAAATATAAAAATACTTTACAAAATCATACAGAAGGAAGGAGTTGAAAAGGTAAGGGGGTTGCCAGTATTGTGACTGTTAGTGTGATGACTGATTCCCCATCTCCTGACCGACCTATCCACGGGCTGTTTACTTAATGTTGTAAGTGCTGAAGGGTACTGATAATCACAGCTAAGGTGTGCCGGTAGCTTCCTGTCCCACTGATTTCCCACACCAACCCTATGGGGCAAGCAGTGTTACCCCCACTTTACAGATGAAGAAACCGAGGCCTAAGAGAGTTTAGGTAACTTGTCCTAGTTACAGGAGAAGGGTTTGAACTGAGGCATTCTCGCTTTGGCCCCTAGGTCTTAACCACTGTTGAGCAGCTGCTACGTACCAGGAGCTGGGCTAACGGTGCTATGAGTATTAACCTACTGAGTCTGTACAACAAATCTGTGAAATGAGTGCTATTATTATTCCCATTTTACAAAAGCCCAAACTGAGCTAAAGATTACCTAGCCCTGACCACAAGATCACAGAACTAATAAATACTGGAGCTGAGATCTACCCCAATCTTACTCCAGAGTTCATACCGTTAACCCTTGTGCTGAAATGCTAGGCTTTAAAAAGCTGCTTAAATCAGCCTCCAAATAACTATGGGGGTGGTGGGGTGCATTCATTAAAGGCAGTTTCTCTTAGAGGAGGATCTGAGCTCTTTTCTTAAGATTCAAAAACTCATGAGAGAATAATTTCATCATTTTCACACTTCAACGATCACACTTTGGTTTCAACAGATGTTCACTGTACACCTACTGTGTAAAAGCACTGGGTGCAGGGCGTAGGGCTGCAAAGTTGAAGGGTCCTCGCCCGCTGGGGGTCCCGGTCTAGACTAACAGACGCATCCATGTAAACATCACAGAAAGCAGACTGATGAGATGGCCTGACAGGTGCTAAGGAGGCTGGGGAGCATTCTGTGGCTTTTGCTGACTGTTGGGTTCCCTGTTCAGGAGGGGTGGGCAGGTGTCCCAGGCATCAGGGTTTTAAGAAGTGCCTGCAGGCAGGGGAGACATGCAAGGCTGAGATACTACTCAGCCCACTAGCTCCTCTGCTGGTTCCAAGCGGTAAGAAAAAGGAGGATTTGGTCTCCACATCCGTCTGGTCACATGCCCCAGGCAGCTCCTTGTTTCTTCTGCCCAATTTCCTTGTCCATGCCTTCCCTGCCCAACGCAGGGACACATTTCAGGGTTGTGGGTTTCTGCAGGGTCACACAGGAACAGACCCATCTCTCAACACTTCCGGCCTTGTGTTGGGGGCATGGAGCTCTTGAGGCGCCCGCCTGTCCATTTCCCAAATGATGATTAACTGTAACTGACAACCCTGCATTACATAAGAGGATTATGAAACTCTGTAACAGGGACGTAGGTGATCTGTGTGTATAAATAGACGAAGACCTCATTATTGTGCTTCTTTAAGACTCAGAGACATCTAGTGGCAGAAAATTGTATCTGCAGCCCTAGCAGATCCTCTCCAAATAAGTGACTTGAAAAAGTTCTAATTTGTGAGACTTGTACATACTCAGATTGGGAGACTTTAGGTTAAATTACTTTGAAAGAGAAGGAATGTACAGGTTTTCCATTTGTAGAAGTACAGTATGTTTTTAAACTTGAAGTGTAGTTGATTTACAATATCTCAGGTGTGCAGCAAAGTGATTCAAATATATGAATATATATATATATATATATATATATATATTTCAGATTCTTTTCCATTATGGGTTATTACAAGATATGGAGTAGAGTTCCTTGTGCTATACAGTAGGTCCTTATTGTTTATCTACTTTATATATAGTAGTGTGTATCTGTTAATCCCAAACTCCTAATTTATCCCTCCCCACCCCTTTCCCCTTTGATAACCGTAAGTTTGTTTTCCATGTCTGTGAGTCTGTTTCTGTTTTGTAAATAAGTCCATTTGTATCATTTTTTAGATTCCACATATAAGTTGTATCATATGATATTTGTCTTTCTCTGTCTGACTTACTTCACTCAGTATGATAAACTCTACGTCCATCTATGTTGCTGCAAATGGCATTATTTCATTCTTTTTATGGCTGAGTAATATTCCATTGTATATATGTATGTACCACATCTTCTTTATCCACTCCTCTGTTGATGGACATTTAGGTTACTTCCATGTCTTGGCTATTGTAAATAGTGCTGCCATGAACATTGGGGTTCACGTATCTTTTAGAATTAGAGTTTTCATCTTTTCTGTATATATGCCCGGGAGTGGGATTGCTGGGTCATTTGATAACTCTATTTTTAGATTTCTAAGGAACCTCCATACTGTTCTCCATAGTGGCTGTACCAATTTACATTCCCACCAACAGCGTAGGAGGGCTCCCTTTTCTCCACACCCTCTCCAGCATTGATTATTTTTAGACTTTTTCATGACGGCCATTCTGATTGGTGTGAGGTGATACCTCCGTGTAGTTTTGATTTGCATTTCTCTCATCGTTAGCAGTGTTGAGCATCTTTAGTATGGTATTGTATTTAATGAAATGTACCGTAAGTCTACTTTAAGCCTGTTCTCCCCAAAGTTTTAGATGCACCCAACTGTATAAAGTGTGTGAAAGAGAAAATTAGACAATACAAAAAATGACTCTGTTAACAGTCTCTACATATTCACCTGTCACGAGGCTGAACTTTTTCGATATAATTAGGTTTTGTACCAAATTCACAATTATCACTATCAAATTGGCCTTACAGGTGAGCATGCATAGATTAAATAACTACTAAACCAAATATTTAGGAGAATGTATAAGGAGAAAGCTTCCCCACAATCAGACTAGAAAGTACCTTTCCTAGACTGGGGGGCAGTAGAGCTGCTGGGGGAACAATTTAAGGGTGGGTATTGGTGGGTCCCAAAGGGGGAGGCCCTGTAGCCTGGACCACAAGCTGGGACCCGGCAAGACTGTAAGATACATCATGGAAGGTCAGTGTGGGAGCAGCAGTGTGTCGTGTTTCCCTGGCAGAGCCCTAAGGGAGTGGCCAGACCTAGAGAAGCAGTGGCTGTACATATGATGTGATGATGGGGCTCAGGCAGCCTCCCAGTTGCCTACACCCCAGCACATGACAGGAAGAGCAGAACAATACCTGTGTGCCTATGGACAGCATAGAAGGAGAAGGAACCACTGAAACTCTTGAATTGCTCTCTGAGAACAGAGGAGCAATGGGGTGTCCCAGGAGTGATATCCGATGACATCCCACCGGCCAGTGCCTTGACACCAGGAAAGCTCCCCATTTCTTAGGCATGAGACTGGGGAAAAAGTAGGTGGTGGAGTAAGTCCCATATTGAGTGACCCTAAGTGTTACCACCCCACGCACAGAGCAGAAAGGAAAAGGGAAAAAGAGGAGTTAGCAGGGGAAGTGGAAGATACACAACACTGACGGCTTTGTTCAAACGTCCTCACCTTAAATATCTGCTTCTATCTCACTCTAGCACTTCCCTCTCTCTCCCTCTCTCAGCTTCCCCCAACCCACGCATATTCTAGCCATTCCTTCATTTGCCTGCTCGTTGGTATTCAAGGTACAGCCAGATTTTTTTCTTTTCTTTATTTATTGATTAATTATTTATTTATTTGGCTGAGTTAGGTCTTAGTTGTGGCATGCGGGATCTTCACTGCGGCGTGCAGGATCTTTCGTTGCGGCGCACAGGCTCTTCGTTGTGGTGCATGGGCTTCTCTCTAGTTGCAGCGTGCGGGCTTCTCTCTAGTTGTGGCGCGCGGGCTCCAGAGCACGTGGGCTTAGTTGCCCTGTGGCATGGGGATCTTAGTTCCTCGACCAGCGATCAAACCCACGTCCCTTGCATTGGAAGGTGGATTCTTAACCACTGTACCAACAGGGAGGTCCCCAGCCAGATTTTTTTTCTGATTATAAAAGTAATATGTATTCATATTTTAAAACACATAAAGGTGTAAGAAAGAAAGTAAAACTCATCTTAATTCCACCACACAGAGATGACCACTGTTAATGCTTTGATCTATATCCCCTTAGATGTCTTTTCTATGCTTATCTGTATGTATATATTTAAGAAATGAACCTTACCATGCAAAGATGTTTTACAGCCTATTCCCACTCCATAAATGCATAACTCTTTCCATGTCAATATAGTTGCATGTCATCATTTTTAATAGGTACATAGTATTGTATACTGCTTATAAATAAACCATAAGTCACTTTTTTGAGGGCCATGTAGGTGGTTTCTAATTTTTTGCGATTATGAACAATGTTGTGATAAACATCCTTGTGTGTTGGGGGGTCTTTGGTTTGCTTGTCCAGTTCTTCCCCCAGGACAGTGGTTCTCAAAGTGTGTTCCATGGAGCCCGTGGAAATGTGTGAGGTGCTCCTGCAGGGGTGAGGTGAGGGCTGCAGGGCTTCAGCCCTTAATCTTCCTTCGACAATCATAGGTTCACGTCTCTCTGCTCCATTTGGGGAGAAGAAAGAGTTCCATCACTAAATGCAGCTGGAAATCCAGTGCTTTAGGACATAGTCAAGGAAAATTAAAATTGTTATGTCAGAGAGTATGCGTGTTTAAAGATCTGATACATACTGCCAAATGACTCCTGAAGGGGTATACTAATTTACATTCCTACGAAGAGCATATGTGTGCCTGTGTTTCCCACACCAACACTTTGCCTTTATAGCGCTCTAAAGGCAAAATCATCTTTAAAATTTCTATTTCTTTGATTAGTCATTATATTGCTTTCTTTATTGCTGCTGTAATAAATTATCACAAACTTGGTAGCTTAAAAGAACATAAATTTATTATGTTGAAACAGAAGAATCTATTTCTTTCTTCTAGAAGCCTCCTGCATTCCTTGGCTTGTGGCCCCTTCCTCCATCATCTAACTTCTGCTTCTCTCCTGACATCTCCTGCTCTGATTCTGACCCACCTGCCTCCCTCTTTCACTTATAAGGACCCTTGTGATTACTTTGGGACCACCCAGATATCCCAGAATAATATCACATCTCAAAATCCCTAATCACTTCTGCAAAATCTCTTTTGCTGTCACAGGTTCTAGGGATTAGGACATGACATCTCTGGTGGGTCATTTTTCTACCTGTCACAGTAATGATATAGAGCATGTTTTATTTATTGACAATCTGTAGTTCTTTGATAAATTATCTTTCTGTGACCTTTGCTCATTTTGCTATTAAGATATTTGTATTTTTCTAGTGGATTTGTAAAACAAAAATCATATATTTTGGAATTATAGACGTGTTGCCTATTACGTATGTTGCAAATCTTTTCCTTCACATTTCTGGTTTTTAAACTTTCTTTAGGCTGTGTGTTAGTCCGCTTGAGTTGCCATAACAAAATAGAATAATCTGGGTACCTTAAACAACGGAAATTTATTTTCTCCCAGTTCTGGAGTTTAGAGCTCCAAGATCAAGGTGTCAGCATGGTCAATTTCTGGAGAGAGCTTTCTTCCAAGCTCAACGATGGCTACCTTCTTGCTGTGTCCTCACACGGCACGGAGAGAACAAGCTCTCTGGTGTCTCTTCTTATAAGGTCATGAGGGCCTCACTCTCTTGACCTTATCTAACCCTAACTACCTTCCAAAGGTCCCATCTCCAAATACTATCACATTGAGGGTTAGGACTTATGGCTTTTATGGAGACACAAACATTCAGTCCGTAACAGGAAAAATTTGGATTTTCATGTGGTCTAATCTGTCAGTCATATTCTTGATGCCTTTTGTCTTCAGTGATATGTTAGCTTAGCAAGGCCTCTTTCACCAGAGATACATAAACATGTACATACACTTTCTTCTTAAACTTTTATATATTTGCCTTATTTTACACTCAAATTTTAATCATTCTGGAATATAATTTGGGGTAAGTTCTGACTCTGTTTTCTTGCCAGTTAAAGCACTTTGTTTACCATTTTATTCTTCAAATAACAGCTTCAAAATAGTCTCTAAAGGGCTTCCCTGGTGGCGCAGTGGTTGAGAGTCCGCCTGCCGATGCAGGGGACACGGGTTCGTGCCCTGGTCTGGGAGGATCCCACGTGCCGCGGAGCGGCTGGGCCCGTGGGCCATGGGCGCTGAGCTTGCGCGTCCGGCGACGGGAGAGGCCACGACAGTGAGAGGCCCACATATCACAAAAAAAAAAAAAAAAAAAAAAAAAAAAAAAGGAGAGGCCACAACAGTGAGAAGCCCGCGTAAAAAAAAAAAAAAAAAAAAAAAAAAATAGTCTCTAAGGACATAAGCTTTTAACCAGACAGGAGTCCTGGATTTGCCATTATCTGAATACTGGCCTGTTGAAACCAGTTTTCCTCCTTCCCTTTCTCTGCTAGTTGTAGAAAACTACTTTTTGTCTTTCTGGAAAATCCATTCATTCAGTAAAAGACCAACAACTAAAGCCAACTTTTTTTTTTTAAGGAAACAATGAGTTTCCTTAATATTTCAGGCTTGAACGGCATTCTGTGTATAGCAATTTACCATCAACCCATATGAATGTGTACTTACAGCTTTCACATTCCTTTGAATCCTAAAGTTATCTGATTTTCAAAACCAATGGAAAAACACTATCCATGGAAGAAAACTATTTAGATATTTGAACTTTAAAAACCTTGGGCTTTATCTGTTGGGGCCACTTAGTGTTCTTCACAAGCCAGCATGAAATATTTGTGCCTGGGAATGAAGGGTAGGGGTAAAGCATCAAACTGCAGAAAGGCGAGTTCTAAATCTTATGAAACAGACTCAGTAATTTATAACTACACACAATGCTGGTATATTATACATTAATAATCCTAATTCTAAAATAACATAACACAGTATATAATAGTACAATAACAAGTATAAAGTGATTTTAATGGTCAAATATTCAATTGGATTAAAATTCCCATTTAATCCAATGCCTTTCTTAAGCTCCTACTATGTGTCTTGGCCCTGTGTTTCCAGGCAGTAAAAAGTGCATGACAACAAAACAAACATTTGTGATGCAAATAATTTTGAGATGGAATACAAATTTGTTGAGTTAATACATAAATTTATGTGTTGTATATAAGGTGTGATATTACATGATACATTATAACTAATATTGTGAAAGTAATTTTTCTATTTCACAGTCAGACCTTGAAAATGAGTAGTTTCCAATCCACAAATGTGTTGAATTTCAAAGGTCTGTTTCTAAGTCAGTGGTTCAAAACTCAGAAATTATGTCACCATAAAGATAAGATTCTAAGTAGTGGTGAGAACCAGCCTAACTATAGATTTTTTGTTTGATTGAAATTATGCACATTTTCTATGAGAAGTTGTTGAAATTATATACATTTGTTACAAGGGATACTTTTCAGATATGATACTAGTGATTAAAAGAGGAAAGCAATAGAACTTAATAAGACACGGTCTGTTTAACTAGAATGATAGTCCTTAAGGAAGTTGAAAGTTTAGTACAAAGAGAATGACTTTTGTGGAAATTCCAGAAAGTTTCAGAGACCTTTTCAAGGGGTTAGAGGTTGATGGCATGGGTCTGAATTATGTCACAGTTGTTCTTTTCCTTGTTTTTAATACAGCGTATTGTTCCACTGTTCATGCTTATCAGTCATATTTACTGCTCTGTTTTTTTTTTTTTTTTTTTTTTTTTTTTTTGTGATATGTGGGCCTCTCACTGTCGTGGCCTCTCCCGTCGCCGGACGCGCAAGCTCAGCGCCCATGGCTCACGGGCCCAGCCGCTCCGCGGCATGTGGGATCCTCCCGGACCGGGGCACGAACCCATGTCCCCTGCATCGGCAGGCGGACTCTCAACCACTGCGCCACCAGGGAGGCCCTACTGCTCTGTTTTAATTAATAAATGGGATGCTGAGAAGCCAGGAGAGCAGTGAGTTAATGAAGGAGAGGGCACAGCATTTGTGAGATCATCCCTCGGGGGAAGAAAGGAGATGGTAGAGAAAAGAGTCAGTGGCTTCTGTGAATTGGCCCCAAGGCCATTGTGGGGAATCCTGTTGAAGATGCATGAAGTTCCTCAAATAATAACGATGGTCTCTGCTGCCAAGCTTTCCTCACCTAACTAGTGGTTCTCCTACTGAAAGTTGCCAGAATTAGGACTGAGACTATTGCTCCCTCAGTGGAGGGGAGATTTACATAACTTGGGGGGGAATTGGGGGATTGGTGATAATTAAAGAAACAAAAACAACAAAGTCAATTATTAATTCAAGAAAAAACAAAAAACCAAGTAGGGAAGGAGAAGTGATTATAGTACACTACAGGGCTCAGCTGTCAGTAAGATTTTTTACAATCATAGAAGATAAACACTTATACCAGTTAGCAATTTGTTGCCTTTGGCCCCAGATTCAAACTCCATTTCTTGACCTGTGAATATTGACCTGGATCCTCAGTTCCTCCTTTGCGCTAACATGGTGTTAAAAGCTTTGTCAGTAGAGGGCACTGGAGGGAAACTGCAGGAGGAAGAGGCTTCTCTTCCCAGTACCAGTGTTTTCTGTTTTCCTTTTTGCTCCTACTGTTTGGTTGCCAGCTATGGATGGGTTGTGGAAGACATTCAGTGGCATTCACCTATATTAAGTTTCAGTGGTACCTCATAGAGAGCTTCCTAACAAATTTTTGCAGCACTCCAGTGAGTAGATTCCCACTGAATCATGCCAGCACCCCAGTGGTTGGCCTCTGAGCCCTGGCCTGACAGCCCTTCAGAGAGGCTTCTTCTGCTTGCTAGTCCTGGCCATGCTTTTCTACCCACCTGCACCCTGGAGCAGTGTCTCCTGCTTGTCCAGTAACTGTTGACCCGCTCTGGCCTGGAGCAACTCCGTATACTTCTCTGCCATCTCAGCCTCAGGAAGGGATGTTTCTTCCTTGAGTAGCTTTGTTCATCTCTAGGGTATATTCCAGAGTTCTCGTTCTTCCATAGATGATCCTATATTGCAGTTAATAATTCTTATGTTAAACTTTCCCTCTACAAATCACTGTGCAGTTTCTGACTCCTGACTGGACCTTGATTCATTCAACACTAAATACTTAACTAACAAAAATTATTTACCTATTTTGGGAAGATGGGGAGATAGAGAGAGAGTGTGTGTGTGTGTGTGTGTGTGTGTGTGTGTATGAGAGAGAGAGAGAGAGAGAGAGAGAGGAAAAGAGAGAGAGAGAGAAGGTAGCTAAATCCTTATCTTCCATAGTAGGAAGTTGATAAATAAAATATAAAATTGAAAAATATATAGAATACAGTATAAGGTTGTTATTTGGAGATTTGAAAGGGGTTGTCTTAGGAAATGAAGTGTGAGGTATCTGCCATTTTTGTAACAAACCTTGTATTTGACTCTTTATGATCATAGATAACTTTGATAAGAAATAAAATGATAAAAAGAAAATCACTGAGGTTGAAACAAATAAAGAAAAAGAGAAGGAAGAAGAGAAAGTTACAAAGTTTGTGGAATATCAAAAGATGTGTCATTGGGAGAGTTTGTTTTTCATTAATCACATAATACATGATCAAACTAACAGCAAAGGTAGTAGATCAATCACTTATAAACTTGGAGAAAGGTTAAAAGATAAAAGTAGTAAAATCATCAATATCCACAATAATTAGTTAAAGGAGACACATAACAAAAAGATGTAAAATATGATGCCAAAAACATTAAATGTGGGGTGTGGGAGTAAAAATGCAGGGCTGTTAAAAGGCATTCAAACTTAAGAGAGCATCAACTTAAAATAATTACATATATATAAACTTCATGGTAACCACAAAACAAAAATCTATAAGAGATCCAAACATAAAACTAGAGATAGTTATCAACTCACAAAGGAAGAGAGCAAAAGAAAAAGAAAGAAACAAAAAAGAACTATAAAACAACCTAAGAACAATTCACAAAATGGTAATAAGTACATATCTATCAATAATTACTTTAAATGTAAATGGACTAAATGCTCCAATCAAAAGATATATAGTGGAGAATTCTCTGGCAGTCCAGTGGTTAGGACTCCGTGCTTCCACTGCAGGGGGCACGGGTCTGATCCCCGGTTGAGGAACTAAGATCCCTCATGCTGCGTGGCACAGCCTAAAAAAAATTTTTTTAATTAAAGAAAAAAGATACATAGTGGATGAATGGATATAAAAACAAGATATATACTGCCTACATGAGACTCAATTCAGATCTAAAGACACACACAGACTGAGTGAGGGGATGGGAAAAGATATTCCATTGCAAATGGAAATCAAAAGAAAGCCAGGGTATCAATATTTACATCAGACAAAACAGACTTTAAAATAAAGACTTACAAGAGACAAAGAAGGCTATTACATAATGATCAAGGGATCAATTCAAGAAAAAGATATAACAATTGTAAATATATTTGCACCCAACATAGGAACACCTAAATACATAAAGCAAATATTAATAGACATAAAGGGAGAAATTGACAGTAACACAATACTAGTAGGGGATGTTAACACCCCACTTACATCAATGGACAGATCATCCAGACAGAAAATCAGTTAGGAAACACTGGCCTTAAATGACACATTAGAACAAATGACTTAATAGATACATATAGAACACTCCATCCAAAAGCAGCAGAATACACATTCTTCTCAAGTGCACATGGAACATTCTCCAGGATGGTTCACATACTAGGCAACAGAACAAGTCTCAGTAAATTTAAGATTGAAATCATATCAACCATCTTTTCTGACCACAACCCTATGGGACTAGAACTCAACTATAAGAAAAGAACTGCAGAAAACAAAACACATGAGGGCTAAACAATATGTTACTAAACAACTAATGGGTCACTGAAGAAATCAAAGAGGGAATCAAAAAACACCTGTAAACAAATGATAATGAAAACATAATGATCCAAGATCTATGGGATGTGGCAAAAGCAGTTTGAAGAGGGAAATCTACAGTGATACAAGCCTACCTCAGGAAACAAGAGAAATCTCAAACAAAAAACCTAACCTTACACCTAAAGCAAATAGAGAAGAAAGATCAAAACCCAAAGTTAGTAGAAGGAAAGAAATCATAAAGATCATAGCAAAAATAAATGAATAGAGGCTAAAAATCTATAGGAAAGATCAATGAAACTAAGAGCTGGCTCTTTGAAAAGATAAAAAAAATTGATAAACCTTTAGCCAGACTCATCAAGAAAAACAGAGAGAGGGTGCAAATAAATAAAATCAGAAATGAAAAAGAAGTTACAACTAACACTAGAGAAATACAAAGCCTCATAAGAGACCTCTATGAACAATTATATGGCAATAAAATGGATAACCTAGAAGAAATGGACAATTTCTTAGAAACGTACAATCTCCAAAGAAATAGAAAATATAAACAGACCAGTTACCAGTAATTAAATTGAATCAGAAACAAATAAACTCCCAACAAACAAAAGTCCAGGACCAGATGGCTTCACAGGTGAATTGTACCAAACATTTAAAGAAAAGTTAACACCTATCCTCCTCAAACTATTCCAAAAAATTGCAGAGGAAGAAATGCTTTCGAACACATTCTGTAAGGTCAGCATCACCTGATACCAAAACTAGGCAAAATATGACCAAAAAATACAGGCCAATATCACTGATGAACACAGATTCAAAAGTCCTCAACAAAATACTGGCAAACCAAATCCAACAATACATTAAAAGGATCATACACCATGATCAAGTGGGATTTATCCCAGGGATGCAAGGATGGTTCAATATTCACAAATCAATCAATGTGATACATCAACAAACTGAAGAACAAAAATCATATGATCATCTCAATAAATGCAGAAAAAGCTTTTGACAAAATTCAATATCCATTCATGATAAAAACTCTCAACAAAGTGGGTATAGAGGGACCATACCTCAGCCTTATAAAGGTCACATACAACAAGCCCACAGCTAACATCACACTCAATGGTGAAAAGCTGAAAGCTTTCCTCTAAGATCAGGAAGAAGACAAGGATGCCCACTCTTGTCACTTTTATTCAACATAGTTTGAATAAAACAAAGTCCTAGCCACAGCAGTCAGTACTAGGGATGTAATGTACAACATGATAAACATAGTTAACACTGATGTATGTTGTATATTAAAGTCATTAAAGGGACTTCCCTGGTGGCACAGTGGTTAAGAATCCGCCTGCCAACGGAGGGGGCACAGGTTCGAGCCCTGGTCCGGGAAGATTCCACATGTCATGGAGCAACTAAGCCCATGTGCCACAACTACTGAAGCCTGCGTGCCTAGAGCCCATGCTCCACAACAAGAGAAGCCACCACAATGAGAAGCTCGTGCACCACAATGAAGAGTAGCCCCCATTTGCCGCAACTAGAGAAAGCCTGCGTGCAGCAACGAAGACCCTACACAGCCAAAATAAATAAAAAAAGAAAAAAAAAGTCATTAAAAGAGTAAATCCTACAAGTTCTCATCACGAGGAAAATAAATGTTTTCTATTTCTTTAATTTTGTATCTATATGAGATGATGGATGTTCACTAAAGTTATTGTGGTAACCATTTCATGATGTATGGAAGTCAAATCATTATGCTGTACAACTTAAAGTTATACAGTGCTGTATACCAATTATATCTCAATAAAACTGGGTTAAAAAAAAAAGGAACACTCCATTTGCTGCCCTCTGAGCCTTCCTCCACTGGCTCCCTAAGGATTACCCCTCACAGCCAGAGAAACAACAGCTTAAATTGATTTTCATTGTTAATAAATGGGTACAAATGGAAATGCCTCTTTTTTCCCTGTTGGCACACATGTACTTGGTCATTTGAAATACAGCATAGCTGTTAATGAATTAGCAAAATAATAAGGAGCCATGAATATCTGTGGTTTAGAAAGAAGTCTTAGAAAATCCATTATCTCCTGGGCAAGATGGGAAAAGTTAGAGGGGTGTTGCTCTGAATCTTGAATTGTAGCAGAGGTGAGACAAGGTAGGATGTGCAGTTTGGTGGTGATTTTGGTGCTACAGACAGAGTTAGGTTGTTGCTTACATTGAAAGGGAATGTAGTACTAGTCATTTTTACCTGCATCTATAATGAAATGAGAATAAAGACAAATAAATACAAATTATGTAATAAATACCCAAGAACATCTACAGTGGCAATATTCTAAACAAGTATGAAAAGGAACATGTGAATATAAAACTCTCCCTTGTCCCATGGTTTCCTTCTCTCTAATATCGGAATATAAACACTGTTGTGTTTTATTTTTTTTAATTTTTATTTATTTATTTATTTATTTATTTATTTATTTATTTATTTATGGCTGCGTTGGGTCTTCGTTGTGGTGCGTGGGCTTCTCATTGCGGTGGCTTCTCTTGTTGCGGAGCACAGGCTCTAGGTGCGCGGGCTTCAGTAGCTGTTGCTCACAGGCTTTAGAGCGCAGGCTCAGTAGTTGTGGCACACAAGCTCAGTAGTTGTGGCTCGCATGCTCTAGAGCACAGGCTCAGTAGTTGTGGAGCACGGGCTTAGTTGCTCCATGGCAGGCTGGATCTTCCTGGACCAGGGATCGAACCATGTCCCCTGAATTGGCAGGTGGATTCTTAACCACTGCGCCACCAGGGAAGTCCCAACACCATTGTTTTTGTGAGAATTAATGATAATCTTTGGATAACATCACTAGCACAATGTCTGGCTTGTAGTAACATTAAATAACTGGCTATTACTGATAGTTGCAGGATTCTTCTCATTGTTTTAATTATTGTTTAAAAGCTGAGTTGCAACCTCAAGTGGTTTCAGACCCAGGCCAGGAACGTAAATGAGGCATGTGGGCCAGGTGGGCACTGTGGTACGTGGAGCGAGCGCATTTCTCCCAGGGGAGCAGCCCCCAGTCAGTTCCAGCCAGTCCCTGTCAGAGAAAAATGCCGGACTCCTCATCATTCTCCTCATTCTTATTCTTTTTTCAGGAAAAGCTGGAAATCCAGATTTTTATGTGAAATCTCCTGATTTTATATATTGAGAATTAAGCAATTCATATCTTTGGAGAGGATCGGGCCCACAAGCCTTGCACGCTCTGCTTTAAAGAAACAAAAGTGTCCCCCAGCTAGGGAATGTCTGTGGGATCCTGAGGGAATCACTCTTTCTTAGCCTTTCCCCCAGTGTCATCCAGTCACTCCACACATTGCTTTCTCTGGTGAGCTGGCCAACAGTTCTGTCAATGTTCCTGCAGCCTGGGGTGAAGCAGGTCACCCTGTGCAAGGCTCTCACCAGGGGTCCTCCCTGACCCTGTTGGCCCAGGATAATCAGAAAGAGCTTATGTGAAGCCCTTTCCTCCCCATTTTGGGCCCTCTTCTCACCCTTCTCCCAGGACCCTCTAAGGGCATGGCTAAGACAGTTTTTCACATGGAAGTGCTAATGAATTAACAGCTCCCCCTTCACAATGGGTGTCTAGCTTTTCAAAGAGAACACTCGAAAGGAAATAGATCTGGTTACTAATGCAGGGATTTTAGGGTCCTTTGCACTTCAGAGGTGGGTCTTCCTTGGCTTTTCAGATCACACCAGGGGAGCAAAACCAAACTCTGTCTTTGTAGCAAGCTAGCTGAGCTCCAGCTTCTTCTGGGGCCTGGTTTAAAGGTCTTCAGGGATCCAGGAGAAGATGTTATTAGGTCTTCCCTGCTGTTGAACAGTCAGTTGACTTTTATTTAACGTCCGTTGTCAAGTCAAGAGCAGTTCAGTACCTACCAGGTATTGTTCAAAAAACACATCAAAAAAGGTACACTAATGCACAGAAGAGAGTGATCAGTATAGGTTGATCTAGAATGATCAGTTATTATTTCTAGGTTAAAAAAATTCGCAGTTTTTTGCTATAAGTTAATTTCATGGGCTTTCTCCATTCAGCCAAAGGTTGTCCCCCGGCTTCTAAAAGCAGGCCTTGCAATTTAAGTGTGTGGTCACCAGGTGGTGGAAGTGGGCCATGTCTGTGGAATCTTACTGGTAGCTGGAGAAGCTGAGCTCACCTTGCCTCAAATCGTCTTAAAACCACAGTGAGCTAGGACTTCCTTTCCTTTCAGCCATAGTCAACCTGGAGTTCATCAAAAGATGTTTACCTTTCTGGCAATTCCTGGCTATAAGGGTCTAGGTTTTAACCCAGACTGTTCTTGCTGAAAAATTTCACCCTTCTATTCACCTCAGAGAAAGTCAAGAGTTCAGAACCCTCCTTTTCCAGTCAGCTCACCTTTGTCATCTAACACGTTCTAGTTTCCTTCCCGCCCCC
>NW_006792541.1:971244-1029321 GCF_000442215.2 Lipotes vexillifer
GCTTTGTACAGTAGAGGAGCCCCTCCCCTCTCCTTATATTCCTAGGAAGGACCACACGCTCTGCCTGGGGGCAAGCCTGGAGGCTTTATTGAGTTGTAGAGGCAGGCTGAAGGCTTGGAGAACCTGTCTAGGCAGGAGGGGGTGTTTCTTCTGCTTCCACTGCTGTTATCTGACAAGTTGATCAGTACCTCCATTTGGATACTTTTCTCAGCTGGGAACAGATGCATCAGGCAACTCAGATTTTTTATTGATCTGCACCATATATTGATTAGGGGGTTACAAAGTAATTTTAGCAAGTAGGCAAATTTGCAAAGACAAAATTTACGAATAACAAGGATTAACTGTACAAATGCACCCAAAGATAGGATCTTGGCTCTCTGCACTTTTTTCTTTCCTCTTCCAATAAAAGCTCCTTTATTCTTACATTGTTAACTATCATCTCCAGACAGACTACTTCAAAACATTCATTTTAAAGCCTTTCTGGGGAATTTCCTGGTGGTCCAGTGGTTAGGACTCAGCACTTTCACTGCCATGGTCCCAGGTTCAATCCCTGGTTGGGGAACTAAGATCCCATAAGCCGCACGGTGTGGCCAAAAAAAAAAAAAAAAAAAAACCTTTTTTTAAAATCCTCAAAGTATGGTTCCAAGGTCCCTGGCGGGGGAGGGGGGTAAATCCTAAAGATAATACCTTTGGCAACTGCATATCTGCGTGAATCTAGATTTTCTTCATATACTTCAACTAAAACAGTTTGTCATAACAAATCGAATGTAAAAGCAGATCTGAGAATACAGCTGTCTTAACCAGACATTAAAGAGATTAGCAAAAGTGTAAAACAATCACTGAGATTTTTTTGTTTTGGAAAATACAGTAATATTATTTATGTTAATTTGTAACTAGTTTGCTGTTACTTTTAAACAAATTACTAAAAATTTTATATGTCTTTGTTCTAATTTCTAATACAATAAACATTGGTAGATAAAACCCACTTAGTCAAAAGTTCGTTGGCTCCGCAATAATTTTTAAGAGTATAAAACAGTCCTGAGACCAAAAGTTTGAGAACCAGCACACTAGGCCTGTAATCACTTTTTCAATAGTGTTCCTGATATTTGTTTTTTTTTGTTTGTTTGTTTGTTTTTTTTTGTTTGTTTTTGTTTTTTTTTTGCGATATGTGGGCCTCTCACTGTCGTGGCCTCTCCCGTTGCCGGATGCGCAAGCTCAGCGCCCATGGCTCACGGGCCCAGCCGCTCCGCGGCATGTGGGATCCTCCCGGACCGGGGCACAAACCCGTATCCCCTGCATCGGCAGGCGGACTCTCAACCACTGCGCCACCAGGGAGGCCCCTGATATTTGTACTTGGACATCCCATCAGCACCTTAACACAACTTGACTAACAGTATATTCACCAGCCCTGCTCACCCTTAAGCCATTCCTTCTCCTGACATCTCAATTTCTGGCATTGTCTTTCCCTCAGCCACCTCTAACATTTCCCCTCTGTGCATCCCCTACAATTTTTACTCAGGGGAAAAAAACTCAAGAAGCTCTGCAGAATCCATGTCTTCCTTTCCATCCCCGCTCTATCCACCTCTCATCTCCCGTCTCCATCATCCTGTCTCTGCAGTCACCAAACTACTGTGTGCTCTGCTAGCAAGCCAGTCGTCACCCCATATGGCCACGCCACCTCCCTGCTCAAACACCAGAAATAGAGCCCATTACCTTCAGGATCAAGTGCAGGGTTTTAGTCCTCCATATCTGAATGCGAGTGAAGGTTTCTAGCAGTGTCCCACTGTTCCTTTAACCAGACTTTCATTCTTCCCTTGAGGAAAGTAGGATTGGTGGCGAGGACGTAGGGTACAGGTGGAAGGTGGGTTGCTTCACTCCATATTCCAAATCGTCTGCATCCCTGCTGTAGTTCTTCCAGGACAGACCTTTACAGGTGTAACAAGTATGACAAGTATTTCCACTCACAAACTTATGTAACCACACGATTCACCCTTCCCTCTTCCTCCTCCCTAGGATTAGTTCTAAATCTCAGGGCTTATGCAATAGCCTGATATTGGTGGGGAAGGGCTAACTCTTCTTGGTTTTGGTCTGGCCTGTGCTGACCTCCGTTGTTATGTGAGGCAATAGGCTTCAGGGAGGGGGCATGGGGAGTCCCCACTATAGTTTCTAGTCCTGACTAACTGGAGAGGCCCTTCCACAGCCTTTGCTTCCAGAAAGGTCCCAGTGGTAGCCAAATGCACATAGATTGCTTCTCTCCCGGTAGCAAGTTACTGATAATTGATAAAAATGAAAGTTTATTGCACTCTTATTATGGGACAGTCTCCATACTGGAGGCTTTTAGATTTTATCTCATTTAATTGCCACAAGAGAGGAGTTTGGAGATTCTTCAGCCCTCCTGGAGGCAAACCGTGTGGCTGGCAGGGTCTTGGTGCTCTGGCCAGGTGAAAAGCCTGTGACTCTGAGGTGAAAGAGCCAAGTTCAGGAAATTGGTCCACCAGAGACCTCCTGGCTCCACATAATATCAAATGGCGAAAGCTCTCCCAGAGATCTCCATCTCAACACTAAGACCCAATTCCACTCAACGACCAGCAGGCTACAGTGCTGGACACCCTATGTCAAATAACTAGCAAGACAGGAACACAACCCCACCCATTAGCAGACAGGCTGCCTAAAATCATAATAAGGTCACAGACACCCCCAAACACATGACTGGATGTGGTCCTGCCCACCAGAAAGACAAGATCCAGCTTCATCCTCCAGAACACAGGCACCAGTCCCCTACACCAGGAAACCTACACAACACACTGAACCAACCATAGACACTGGGGGCAGACACCAAAAACAATGGGAACTATGAACCTGCAGCCTGCGAAAAGGAGACCCTAAACACAGTAAGTAAAGCAAAATGAGAAGACAGAGAAACACACAGCAGATGAAGGAGCAAGGTAAAAACCTAGAGACCAAACAAATGAAGAAGAAATAGGCAGTCTACCTGAAAAAGAATTCAGAGTAATGATAGTAAAGATGATCCAAAATCTCAGAAACAGAATGGAGAAAATACAAGAAACGTTTAACAAGGACCTAGAAAAACTAAAGAGCAAACAAACAATGATGAACAACACAATAAATGAAATTAAAAATTCTATAGAAGGAATCAAGAGCAGAATAACTGAGGCAGAAGAACGGGTAAGTGACCTGGAAGATAAAATAGTGGAAATAACTACTGCAGAGCAGAATAAAGAAAAAATGAAAAGAATTGAGGACAGTCTCAGAGACCTCTGGGAAAAAATTAAATGCACCAACATTCAAATTATAGGGGTCCCAGGAGGAGAAGAGGGACTCAGAAAATATTTGAACAGATTATAGTTGAAAACTTCCCTAATGTGGGAAAGGAAATAGTTAATCAAGTCCAGGAAGCACAGAGAGTCCCACACAGAAAAAATCCAAGGAGAAACATGCCAAGACACATATTAATCAAACTACCAAAAATTAAATATAAAGAAAAACTGTTAAAAGCAGCAAAGGAAAAACAACAACATACAAGGGACTCCCCATAAGGTTAACAGCTGATCCTTCAGCAGAAACTCTGCAAGCCAGAAGAGAGTGGCAGGACATATTTAAAGTGATGAAAGAGAAAAACCTACAACCAAGATTACTCTACCCAGCAAGAATCTCGTTCAGATTTGATGGAGAAATTAAAACCTTTACAGACAAGCAAAAGCTAAGAGAAGTCAGCACCACCAAACCAGCTTTAAAACAAATGCTAAAGGAACTTCTCTAGATAGGAAACACAAAAGAAGGGAAAGACCTACAATAACAAACCCAAAACAATTAAGAACCTGGTAATAGGAACATACATATCGATAACTACCTTAAATGTAAATGGATTAAATGCTCCACCCAAAAGACATAGACTGGCTGAATGGATACAAAAGCAAGATCCATATATATGCTGTCTACGAGAGACACACTTCAGACCTAGGGACACATACAGACTGGAAGTGATATTCCATGAAAATGGAAATCAAAAGAAAGCTGGAGTAGCAATTCTCATATCAGACAAAATTGACTTTAAAATAAAGACTATTACAAGAGTAAAAGAAGGACACTACATAATGATAAAGGGATCAATCCAAGAAGAAGATATAACAATTGTAAATATTTATGCACCCAACATAGGAGCATCTCAATACATAAGGCAAATGCTAACAGCCATAAAAGGAGAAATCGACAGTAAAACAATCATAGCAGGGGACTTTAAACTCCCCTTTCACAAATGGACAGATCACCCAAATAAGGAAACACAAGCTTTAAATGATACATTAAACAAGATGGACTTAATTAATATTTATAGGACATCTCATCCAAAAACAACAGAATACACTTTCTTCTCAAGTGCTCATGGAACATTCTCCAGGACAGATCATATCTTGGGTCACAAATCAAGCCTTGGAAAATTTAAGAAAACTGAAATTGTATCAAGTATCTTTTCCAACCACAAAACTATGAGACTAGATATCAATTACAGGAAAAAAATCTGTAAAAAAATACAAACACATGGAGGCTAAACAATACACTACTAAATAACCAAGAGATCACTGAAGAAATCAAAGGGGAAATCAAAAAATACCTAGAGACAAATGACAATGAAAATACGATGACCCAAAACCTATGGGATGCAGCAAAAGCAGTTCTAAGAGGGAAGCTGATAGGAGTACAATCCTATAACAAGAAACAAGAAACATCTCAAATAAAAAAACCTAACTTTACATCTAAAGCAATTAGAGAAAGAAGAACAAAAAAAACCCAAAGTTAGCAGAAGGAAAGAAATCATAAAGATCAGGTCAGAAATAAATGAAAAAGAAATGAAGGAACAATAGCAAAGATAAATAAAACTAAAAGCTGGGGGCATCCCTGGTGGCGCAGTGGTTGGGAGTCTGCCTGCCGATGAAGGGGACACGGGTTCGTGCCCTGGTCCAGGAAGATCCCACATGCCGCGGAGCGGCTGGGCCCGTGAGCCATGGCCGCTGAGCCTGTGCATCCAGAGCCTGTGCTCCGCAATGGGAGAAGCCGCAACAGTGAGAGGCCCGCGTATCGCAAACAAAACAAAACAAAACAAAACAAAACAAAAACTAAAAGCTGGTTCTTTGACAGGAAAAACAAAATTGATAAACCATTAGCCAGACTCATCAAGAAAAAAAGGGAAAAGACTCAAACCCATAGAATTAGAAATGAAAAAGGAGAAGTAACAACTGACACTGCAGAAATACAAAGGATCATGAGAGATTACTACAAGCAACTATATGCCAATAAAATGGACACCCTGGAAGAAATGGACAAATTCTTAGAAAAGCACAACCTTCTGAGACTGAACCAGGAAGAAATAGAAAATATAAACCTACCAATCACAAGCACTGAAATTGAGACTGTGATTAAAAATCTTCCAACAAACAAAAGCCCAGGACCAGATGGCTTCACAGGCCAATTCTGTCAAACATTTAGAGAAGAGCTAACACCCATCCTTCTCAAACTCTTCCAAAATATAGCAGAGGAACACTCCCAAACTCATTCTACAAGGGCACTGTCACCCTCACACCAAAACCAGACAAAGATGTCACAAAGAAAGAAAACTACAGGCCAATATCACTGATGAACATACATGCAAAAATACTAGCAAACAGAATGCAACAGCACATGAAAAGGATCATACACCATGATCAAGTGGGGTTTATCCCAGGAATGCAAAGATTCTTCAATATATGCAAATCAATCAATGTGATAGACCACGTTAACAAATTGAAGGAGAAAAACCATATGATCATCTCAATAGATGCAGGAAAAGCTTTCGACAAAATTCAACACCCATTTATGATAAAAACTCTCCAGAAAGTAGGCATAGAGGGAACTTACCACAACATAATGCAGACCATATATGACAAACCCACAGCCAACATCATTCTCAGTGGTGATAAACTAAAACCATTTCCTCTAAGATCAGGAACAAGATAAGGTTGTCCACTCTCACCACTATTATTCAACATAGTTTTGGAAGTTTTAGCCACAGCAATCACAGATGAAAAAGAAATAAAAGGAATCCAAACCAGAAAAGAAGAAGTAAAGCTGTCACTGTAGATGACATGATACTATACATAGAGAATCCTAAAGATGCTACCAGAAAACTTCTAGAGCTAATCAATGAATTTGGTAAAGTAGCAGGATACAAAATTAATGCACAGAAATCTCTTGCATTCCTATACACTAATGATGAAAAATCTGAAAGAGAAATTAAGGAAACACTCTCATTTACCACTGCAACACAAAGAATAAAATACCTTGGAATAAACCTACCTAAGGAGACAAAAGACCTGTGTGCAGAAAACTATGACACTGATGAAAGAAATTAAAGGTGATACAAACAGATGGAGAGATATACCATATTCTTGGATTGGAAGAATCAACATTGTGAAAATGACTCTACTACCCAAAGCAATCTACACATTCAATGCATTCCCTATCAAACTACCAATGGCATTTTGCAAAGAACTAGAACAAAAAATTTTCACAATTTGTATGGAAACACAAAAGACCCCGAATAGCCAAAGCAATCTTGAGAAAGAAAATGGAGCTGGAGGAATCAGGCTCCCTGACTTCAGACTATACTACAAAGCTACAGTAATCAAGGTAGTATGGTACTGGAACAAAAACAGAAATATAGATCAATGGAATAGGATAGAAAGCCCAGAGATAAACCCACACACCTTTGGTCACCTTATCTTTGATAAAGGAGGCAAGAATATACAATGGAGCAAAGAAAGCCTCTTCAATAAGTGGTGCTGGGAAAACTGAACAGCTACATGTAAAAGAATGAAATTAGAACACTCCCTAACACCATACACAAAAATAAGCTCAAAATGGATTAAAGACCTAAATGTAAGGCCAGACACTATAAAACTCTTAGAGAAAAACAGGCAGAACACTCTATGACATAAATCACAGCAAGATCCTTTCTGACCCATCTCCTAGAGAAATGGAAATAAAAACAAAAATAAACAAATGGGACCTAATGAAACTTAAAAGCTTTTGCACAGCAAAGGAAAACATAACCAAGACCAAAAGACAGCCTTCAGAATGGGAGAAAATATTTGCAAATGAAGCAACTGACAAAGGATTAATCTCCAAAATTTACAATTAGTGCATGCAGCTCAATATCAAAAAAAACCAAACAACCCAATCCACAAATGGGCAGAAGACCTAAATAGACATTTCTCCAAAGAAGATATACAGATTGCCAACAAACACATGAAAGGATGCTCAACAACACTAATCATTAGAGAAATGCCAGTCAAAACTACAATGAGGTATCACCTCACACCGGTTAGAATGGCCATCATCAAAAAATCTATAAACAGTAAATACTGGACAGGGTGTGGAGAAAAGGGAACCCTCTTGCACTGTTGGTGGGAACGTAAATTGATACAGCCACTGTGGAGAACAGTATGGAGGTTCCTTAATAAACTAAAACTAGAACTATCATACGACCCAGCAATCCCACTACTGGGCATATACCCTGAGAAAACCATAATTCAAAAAGAGTCATGTACCACAACGTTCATTGCAGCTCTATTTACAATACCCAGGACATGGAAGCAACCTAAGTGTCCATCGACAAATGAATGGATAAAGAAGATGTGGCACATATATACAATGGAATATTATTCAGCCATAAAAAGAAACGAAATTGAGTTATTTGTAGTGAGGTGGATGGACCTAGAGTCTGTCATACAGAGTGAAGTAAGTCAGAAAGAGAAAAACAAATACCATATGCTAACATATATATATGGATTCTAAAAAAAAAAAAAAGTTCTGACGAACCAATAAAGACGCAGACGTAGAGAATGGACTTGAGGACATGGGGAGGGGGAAGGGGAAGCTGTGACAAAGTGAGAGTGGCATGGACAAATATACACTACCAAACGTAAAAATAGCTAGCTAGTGGGAAGCAGCTGCATAGCACAGGGAGATCAGCTCGGTGCCTTGTGACCACCTAGAGGGGTGGGATAGGGAGGGTGGGAGGGAGACGCAAGAGGGAGGAGATATGGGGATATATGTATATGTATAGTTGATTCACTTTGTTATAAAGCAGAAAGTAACACACCATTGTAAACCAGCTATACTCCAATAAAGATGTTAAAAAAAATTGTCACAAGAATCCTATAAGTATTACTATTGTCTCCCCTTTATAGATAGGCTCTGAGGAAAAAAACAGTTTGCCTAAATTAATGGCTAAGTAGCAGAGCTGTTGGATCTTACCCACAGATCTGTTTGAGTACGGTGTTCATGCTCTTAGCCACTCACGGTAAAACACTTCCTCCTCTGGAAGGCTCCGGAAACCTTCCTACTCTCCACTTTGCTTCAATGACTCTTGAGTCCTGGTGCTAGATGAGGATTAAAATTAAGTAGTTGTGCTCTGCTATACTGCAGTCAACTGTTTATTCTATAAGCCAGGGTAGAGAGGGGAACCAGACTGAGACCCTGCCCTCCAGAAGCTCACACCAAGCTGTGCCGAGTGGTTTGCTGTAAATGCTTCTTTTGCCTAAGACAAGTCCGTGTGTCCAATGTGTTACCAAGTCCAAGCTCGCTCTGTTTGCCGCACTACAGGCCAATAAGTTGGGAGACGAGGTGTTGAGGCAAGGAATAGCGAAGCCGGCAGACTGAGAAGATGGTAGATTAGCATACCCAAATAACCGTCTTATTGGGGTCTGGATGCCAGTTTCTTTTATGCAACAAAGAGGGAGAGGAGGTGAGGAAGTAGAAAGGCCATTTGTCTTGCAAAATCTCCTTGCTCAGCTGCATGGGGAGGGGGATGTGTTAATTTCTTTTCTGCAGCCATTCACAGGTGGGCAGGGTCAGAATGTCTCTCTATGAGCTGAACAAAGGCCTTTTAGTTTAACAGTCAGGCAGAGGGGCAGGGTTCCCTGTGGCAGGCCATTATGTATGCTTACAGCTATAGACAGTGATTATAATAATAACAAAAGCACCGAAAAGCAAAGGTTAAAGTAAAAGATGCAGAAGAAACATGGAGTCAGAATTTGCTCTTCCCTGTTACAAATGCACAGTGAGGCCAAACATACCAAAACATGTGGCGCAGAGAAAGGTTCATTGCAGGGCCAAGCAAGGAGAACTAGTAGCTTGTACTCAAAAGACCTCAACTCCCCAGTGGCTTTTAAGGAAAGGTTTTTATAGGCAAAATTTGGGGTGAGTGCTGCAGGGTGTGTGACTTCCTTCTGACTGGTTGGTGGTGAGGTAACAGGGTGGTGCCCCAGGAATCTTGTGCTCAGCTTACAGTTTTCATGCTCCACCTGGGTGGGGGCCTTAGTTCCTGCAGAAGAACTCAAAGATACTGTTATTTATAGTCTTTGAGGAGGAACCAGGACCCTGCCCCAAGGCTGCACTATTGTTTCTTGACTGCTTTTCCTTTGTTTCTGCATTCCCTCCCTTCCCTAATTAGTAACTGTTTGAATCTGCCCTTCGGAACTCAGGGAAGGTCTAGGAGGCTGAAGCCTTTTCCCTATAAACAAGAAACACGGAAAGGCTTTTATACCCTGGAGGGTTCCATAGGGTCCTTCTCAGTTTCATTTCAGGACTGCCAGGGTGGATGCTGTCCTACTGTTGAAAAAAACACCACCACCATTGTTGCTTAAGGCCACCACACCTCTCAGTTAGGCCCACTAAGAAAAAGGAAAAGGGCTGTGTTGACTCTGACATGAGGTCTTTGAGGAGTCCCTGAGCCTTCTCCAGAGCCATTGTTCTGCAGAGGGAACCTCAGTTGGGCAAAGGTACAGAGAGGCAGAAACAGAGATTGGAAGAGGGAAGGTAGCAAGAGGTGGGGGGAGAGGGAGCAGAGTGCCAGTCACAGACAAGATGCCTGACGTTCCTGAGGAAAGCTCTCCAAGATGCTGCTTCACAAAGACTTGCTCTGTGCTGAAAATGTCATCCACCTGGGAGTCCTGTCTCTTGCCATTCTGTGCCAGCTTCACCCAAAGGTCACCTATTGTCAGATGGAGCCCAGGTGGAAAGTGAAGTGAGGGGGAGTCCAGTAGGCTGATTTCATTCTGGTTTTTCTGGTTTCTGTTTTTATTTTTAATTTTTTTAATTGAAGTATAGTTGATTTACAGTGTTTCAGGTGTGCAGCATAAGTGATTCAGTTACACATACATACATATACATATGTTAATGCAATTTTGTGTGCCAGATGCACGGTGAGGCCAAACAAACTGAAACGGCGGAGTTTGGAGCAGAGAAAGGTTTATTGGTTTTAAAGGTTTATTGCAAGGTCATGCAAGGAGACGAGGAGGCTCATGCCCTGAAAAGCCTCAAGCTCTCCGAAGGGTTTCGGCAAAGCATTTTTAAAGGCCAGGAGAGTGGGGGTGGCAGGGTATGTGATCAGCTTGCACACAATTCTCTGATTGGCTGATGGTGTGGCAGCAGGGTGGTGTCACAGGGGTTAACGTTATCAGTCCTTAGGCTCCAGGAGGCCTGGAGCTGTTTGCTCACATTCATCAAGTAGTTCTTCCACTTGGTAGGGGTGGGGGGTGACTCACAGCTGCAAAACAACTCAGGAAGTTTGCATCAAATACTATCATCTAGGTACTTCAGAGAGGAGCTAAAGCAGAGGGGATGGGGGAAGGTCTGTCCCAGGAAGGCCCCATAGGGTCCTGCTCCATTACATATGTGTGTGTGTGTGTGTGTGTGTGTATACACACACACACACACATATACACACATACACACACATATATACACATATACACACATGTATACACACATACACACACATAAACACATATACATATATACACATACACATATATACACACATACACACATATACACACGTGTATACATATATACACACATGTATACACATATGCGTACACATATATACCCATATATATCCATACACACATATATACACACATACACACACATATACACATATACACACATACACACATATGTACACACATATACACACATACACACACATATATACACAGCCTATACATATATACACACATATACATATATACACACATATATGTACACATATATACACACATATACATATATACACACATATACATATATACACATACATATACACACATATTCATACATACACATATATACACATTCATACACACATATATACACGCAAATACACATATATACGCACATATACGCACATGTACACATATGTACACATATGCACACATATACACCCACATATATATATATACTTTTTCATATTCTTTTCCATTATAGGTTATTACAAGATATTGAGTAGAGTTCCCTGTGCTACACAGTAGGTCCTTGTTGTTTATCTATTTTATATATAGTAGTGTGTGTATGTTAATCCCAAATTCCTAATTTATCCTTCCCCCCTCTTTCTCCTTTGGTAACCATAAATTTGTTTTCTATGTCTGTGAGTCTTTTTCTGTCTTATACATAAGTTCATTTTTACCATTTCTTTAGATTACACATATAAGTGATATGATATGTCTTTCTCTAACTTAACTTCACTTAGTATGATACTCTCTAGGTAGTAGCTGGTTTCTCTTTAAGTAAATGAGTAGGGGTAGAGCTCCATCTGGTTTCCAAATGGCAGTGAAATGTACCCTGTCATCCCTAAGTGATAGCTGATTTTAATATAAACAGGATAGTTCCACATTTTCCAAAGGCAATGGTGACCCAGGGAAGCAAAGGTGGATACTCAGGTACCTGGAGAGGGCTGGAGAAAGTACCCTAAGAGACCAACAACCTGGTAGCCAAGGCTTAAGGATCCACACTGATCTGTGTGGCAGCAGAAAAGATTCTCTCAAATAATTGCAAACATTTGTATCACTTGGGACTCTTGGGTTGCAAACAACAGAAAGGAACTCTGGGTAACTGAAGACACAAAGAAGAGTGTTGAAAGACTGTGAGTAGCCCAGAGAATGAGGAAAAGGCCTCAGCAGGGGCAGAACTAGGGCAGCTCCAGAATCCAGGAAGCAGGAAGTAATGAGCAACCCTGTCCTTGGGGATGAAACTGTTTTGCCATTTTGGGTCCTTGTGTCATGAGGCCCAAGATCTAACTTCCACAGGACAAGAGTCCCCATTTGTTTAGTTTGGTTAGGAGTGGGGCACCTTGAGGGACAGCCCCACCAAGCCTGCGTGCCGTGGGTGGGGGCAGTGTCTGCATGGGAAATAGATGGAGACACGGAGGCTGCACAAGTGATGCCCCCATGTGTATTTACTCACCTGGGTTTTCCCTAGGGATGTGCAGGTAGGCTCTCACTGGAGTGAGTTTTAATGCAGCACTGGTCATTAGAATTGAGACTGGAAATAGTAGAAACAGCAATAGAGAAAGTACTGCAGGAGGGAGTACAGGAGAAACGGGTGTCAGTATCAGAAAGCGCATCCTTCAGAGATGTGTGTGAGGAGGGGAGGGACAATCACTTCTCTTCCTGTTCACTGCTCTTCAGAGCTGCCACGTGCAATTTGGGAAAAACGCCCCAATTAGCCGTGCGCAAGGGAAGGTACCAGTGCTTTTACACAGGTAAAAAACAAATATGGAAGAAAGAAAAGGAAAAAATTTGCAAATTTTGAGCCAAAGCATAAGGGCTAGCCTATGTTTGTGTGTCTAAAGAAAAAAGAAATAAATGTCTTCAGTCAACATAGTCCCTCTTTATTCTTGTGCATATTTTTAAAAGTACACATTTCCATCTACGAAGAAAATGAAATTAAAGCTTCTAATAAATAGTTATTCAGAGAGATAGATCATATTAGAGATCAAATGTTTAGAAAAATCACATAAACACACACACATACCTATAATGAATTAAAAGTCAGGAAGGGGACTTCCCTGGTGGCGCAGTGGTTAAGAATCCGCCTGCCAATGCAGGGGACACGGGTTGGAGCCCTGGGCCGGGAATAGATCTCACATATTGCAGAGCAACTAAGCCCGTGTGCCACTACTACTGAGCCTGTGCTCTAGAGTCCCCGAGCCACAACTACTGAGCCTGCATACCACAACTACTGAAGCCCGCGTGCCTAGAGCCCGTGCTCTGCAACAAGAGAAGCCACCCAATGAGAAGCCAGCGGACCACAACGAAGTGTAGTCCCTGCTCACCACAACTAGAGAAAAGCCCGTGCGCAGCAACAAAGACCCAACGCAGCCAAAAATATAAATTAAAAAAAAAAAGAAAGAAAGAAAAAAGATGTGGTTGCAGAATTTTAAGAACAGAAATCAAGTCAGTGATGTTGGTACTCATAAGTGGGAAAGTTATAAAGGAGAGCTATTTTGTGAGAAAGGATAACATTCATCTTCTTTCATGTTGAATTTCACTGATGGTTAGACTTCCAGTTGGCAGTTTTTCATTTATTAGAGAATTTGTTTACAGTCACTTCATTGTCGCGGACTCTCAACCACTGCGCCACCAGGGAAGCCCACGGGGCCTGGATTTGATCCCTGGTCAGGGAACTAGATCCCGCATGCATGTTGCAACTAAGAGTTTGCATGCCACAACTAAGGAGCCCGCCTGCCACAATTAAGACCCGATGCAACCAAATAAATAAATAATTTTAAAAATAAAATAAGTCAGGAAGAAAATGAATTACATAGATATTCACAGGAAATGAGACAGATGGTTGCAGTGTTGAGAGAGAGAGAGAGAGAGAGAGAAACAGAGAGACAAGCCTAGAAGACTAAAAGGGCTGAACTGAGAGGACACATGAAATCAAGACCAAATGTCTACAGAGCAACAGAGACAAATATGTCCTGGAATAGAAGAAGGCTGAGCAGCCTCTCTCTCGATTCATTCACTCAACAAATAGGTACTGAGCTCCAGCTGTGTTCAGGATGCTAAGCCATGTCTTGAGGAGATATCACCACTGACTCAAGGAATCTACATTTACTACCACCTTACCCTCTCCGACTGAAATTCTTCCTTAAAGACCTAGTGACAAAAATAGGGCAATATGATGGTCACCAAGTTTTATAATTTTGTTTCTGTTTAGCTACTTGAATCCATCATTTGAAAAAAGAAACACAAAAACTGGAAATACAGTATGGAACTTCAAATCAAATTTCATATTGATTTTCAAAACTTTTTCTAATTAAAAAAAAACTTTTGGGGCTTCCCTGGTGGCGCAGTGCTTGAGAGTCCGCCTGCCGATGCAGGAGACGCGGGTTCGTGCCCCGTTTCGGGAGGATCCCGCGTGCCGCGGAGCGGCTGGGCCCGTGAGCCATGGCCGCTGGGCCTGCGCGTCCGGAGCCTGTGCTCCGCAAATGGGAGAGGAAGCTTACCAACTCATTTTAATATTCTCTCAAAAGCAAAGATAGAATCTGTATTTAAAAGGTCATGCCTCTATCATGATAATAAAATGGTTTTTTAAAAAAAGTTATTTAACATATTACTCTACTCAGTTGGAAAAATATAGCAAAACATGAAGCAGGTTCAGAGTTGAGAAAGATCTAGGTTAGTCTTGTGGGTTGTTTTTGGAGAGAAGAAATAGGGTAAGACATTTTTTGGATTTTGTCCAGGTCAGATCCAGTTCAAACTTCAAAGAGAGAATAATATTGTTATTTGAGTTCAGTTTCAATTCAAATTAAAATACCAGTTTCCTACTTTGGGTTTAGTTCAACTCTCTGCTGAGAGTTGAGAATGTCATTTAGTGGAAGAAAAGATGCCAGCGTAATTATTTTTTAACTCATTTTGTTACCCCCTACTCCACTGTAAACTGAGCGTAGCCGACGGCTTTCAGATCCATAGAGCACGGTGGAAATCCTCCAGGGCACAGAATTCCTTGGGCCCTAGGATCCACGTGGCCAGAAAGCCTTTTTGAGCTTGCACCCTATTCTGAGGAGAAGCAGGAGGGATGCCAGGGTCTGATAGGGCCCTTATATGTGGGTTGACCATGGGTGAAAAGGCTAAGGATAGTGGGAGGTAGGCTCTGGGGAAGCTGACACTTGGCATCTAGAAACAAGGCAGAGGTATGCAGTGGACTCCATCCTACACCAGGAGAAAGGTCAAGACAGGTGTGAAGATACCTGTTTTCTCCTCTTCATCCATTCCTAGAGACCCTGACAAAGAAACTGTGTCCAGAGGGAAGAGCAAAGAATAGGGGAAGGTGATGACTCAAAAGAGTGACACAAAAAGGACAGTCATGAGAAATACTTGCTCTTTTCTCTTCCTTCCCTGGTCCCACGTGCTAATACGTCCATCAGAACCTTGCTGAGAGAGGACTGGCCTGGCGCCGCTACCCCACTGTTTCTGCCATCAACACCTACACCCACCCGTCTCCACCCAGCCCTGGTCACCTTGCTTTCTTATGGAGGAAGCCCAAACACTGCTCAAAATGACAACAACCTGAGCCCCTTCTCCACCCCATCTCCACCTTTAAAAAAGCAGCTTCAGAGACTTCATGGGAAAGTCTTTAAGCAAAACTGGTAAAGGGATTTACAAAGCCCTCTTTTAAATCTACATCCTGCTACACCTGGGTGTCTGGTGCCCATGCCCTGTTTATAATACTTTGAGGGATAACAACAACAACAAAAACAACGACAGCAAAACCCCAAAACTGTTGCTCAGGCGCTGAGATGATTAAATGAGATGACATACTGAAAAGTGCCTTAAAAAAAACAAAAATCACTGTAGAAATGCAAGTCCATTTTAAATATTCTGGGCTCCTTACTGGCTTCTAACAGCTTAGAATTATAAATATAATTAATATATATCCCATGGTTAAGTTTTTAAACTATTTATTAACCGTTGTAATCACACTATTACTATTATTACCACTACTAGTCGCATTTATTAAACAGGCACTTTGCGTAACACTTACACACATCATTTCAATGAATCCTCCCAAGAATCCTAGGAAGTCACTGTCCCCAGTTACAGAGAAGGAACTGAGAGGCTCAATATGTATTTAATAGTCCATTCTTTTATCCACTGATTTACAATGGCACCTTTAACATAAAGTGAATTACGGTATACACATGACTCTGTTTTAACTCTCTATTCTGCTCCACTGATGTGTTCAACTATTTCTGCCTCAATACCAAAGCCTTTCATTATGGCTTCATTTACTCTATATTTTCCTATTTGATATCATTACACTTTTTTTTTCAAAAAAAATCTTTTAAAAAAATAGATTTTTGGAAATTCCCTGGCACTCCAGTGGTTAGGACTTGGCGCTTTCACTACTGTGGCCTGAGTTTAATCCCTGGTTGGGGAAATAAGACCTGCAAGCCTCATGGTGCAGCCAAAAAACCCCAAAAAACAAAAGATTTTCCTCACACAAGGCCTATATCTTCATTTTATATCATTTGTTGTTTAGGGAATATACACAGGAGGGTGTATATTACAAAAGACACAGGAGGGTAAACAGCGGGTAAGTGTCTCTCCACTACATCCCATCATTCAATTCTCTGTCAAGAAGGAACTGCTGTTACCCGTTTGTTATTGCCCTTCTAGAAATAGCCCATACACATGAACTCTAAAATAAGTTTATCAAGTTCTGCCAAAAATATTCAATTAACATTTCCATTAGAATTGAATTGAGTTTATAGATTAATCTGAGGGAAACTTGACATCTATACAATAACAAATCTCATTCAGCAGCTAGAATGCCTTTCCATTCTTTTGGTCTTTTTGTATGTCCTTCAGTAAACTTTTACGATTTTATTCATATTTTACATATTTCTGATAATATTTTTGCCTAAGTATTTTAGTATTTTTGTGTGTATGGCAATAATAAATAGAATCCTGGTGTGTTGCTTTTGTATCCTTCTTATTAGTCTCATAATATCTGATTTGACTATCTTGCATTTTCTATATAGACAGTGATATTGTTTACAAATAGTGACAGTTGAATCCTTCTTTTCAGGTTTTTAAAAAATTAAAGTATAGTTGATTTCTAATATCACGTTAGTTTCATGTGTACAGCACAGCGATTCATTTATACACACATACGTGAAAAAAAAAATATATATATATTCCTTTTCAGATTTCCCTTACAGGTTATTACAAAATATTGAGTATACTTCCCTGTACTCTACAGGAGGCCCTTGTTGGTTATCTATTTTATATATAGTAGTGTGTATATGTTAACACCAACTCCTAGTTTATCCCTCCCCTGCCCCCCCTTTCCCTTTGGTAACCATAAGTTTGTTATTTATTTATTTACTTTTTAATAAATTTATTTATTTTTATTTTTGGCTGCGTTGGGTCTTCATTGCTGCGCGTGGGCTTTCTCTAGTTGCGGCGAGTGGGGGCTACTCTTTGTTGCGGTGCACAGGCTTCTCATTGCGGTGGCTTCTCTTGCTGCGGAGCACGGGCTCTAGGCACGCAGGCTTCAGCAGTTGTGGCGCGCGGGCTTAGTTGCTCTGCGGCATGTGGAATCTTCCTGGACCAGGGATCAAACCCTGTCCCCTGTATTGGCAGGCGGATTCTTAACCACTGTGCCACTATGGAAGTCCCATAAGTTTGTTACTGATGTCTGTGAGTCTCCTGTTTTGGAAACAAGCTCATTTGCTTTTTTTTTTTTTAAGATTCCACATATAAGCAATATAATATGATATTTGTCTTTGGCATACTTCACTTAGTGTGATAATTTCCCTTCAGTCTTTTTACTACTTTTCCTGTACTAATTTTATTGATTTGGTAAGATTTTTAGTAGATTCCAGTGAATAGTAGCAGAGGTAGAAAATAATACCATCGTTTTCCTGGCTTTGTGGGAATATTACTTTTGCAACCCTAAGTATCTTGTTTGTTGTGTGGTCCCAGTAGTTTCCATCTACTCCATCTACTGAGAGGTTTTTTGCTTTTTGTTTTTAAGTATTTATTTATTTAGGCCACACCGCACAGCATGTGGGATCTTAATTCCCCAATCAGGGATAGAACCTGCATCCCCTGCAGTGGAAGTGCAGAGTCCTAACCACTGAACTCCTTACTGAGAGTTTTTAATAGCAATAGGTATCGAATTTAATGAAAAGTTTTTTGACATCTCTGAGATACTCAAATGATTTTCCTCCTTTAATCTATTAATGTACTGCATTATATTCACAGAGTTCCTGACGTTGAACCACTTTTGCATCCCTAAAATTGAACTACTTTGGTCATAGTGCTTAAGTAAAAAATTACTTAAAAAATTTTTTTTCTTTTTTTTTAGTATTTTTGCATCTATGTTCCTTAAATGAGAATAGGACCTTAATTTTTGAAGACCCTTGAATGCCAGGCTAAGGAGTCTGGATTTCTTTGCTGGGAACAATGAAGATTTGATTAATATTTTTACCACCTTTGAACATCTTACTGTGACCAGCCCAGTGATAAGAATTTATCTTCGGTTAATCATCTGGGTCTCTGCTCTCTATTGCTGAATGCTTGTGACTTTGTCTTTTTCCAGACAGCATTGTTTAGTGACTATAGTGGAGACATGGCTGCAAAATCTTTCCTTTTCTCTTGTATTGCAAGGGATGGATTCTATACTGACTTGTAAGCATTTTAACTGGAAAGCAATCTATTTTAGGCAACTATTGTTTCTTCCATGCTTTCATGCCACATGTTTTTGCACAAAAGTGTTTTGCCAAGAAGGAGCTTGGAGCTATGTGGGTGACAACTCTTTTGGGAAAGGAGATGATTCCCCAAGGCCCCTTCAATGGATTGTTACAGGAGTAGCGCAATACATGAGCGTGGGCAGGGTGACCATATGTGTTAGTTTCTCCAGGACTGTCCAAATTTTAGGTATCCTGTTCCATTGTCAGACTATGTGTCATGTCCTTTGTTTTTCTAAAACTAAGGTCACTGTAGGCATAGGAAGACCAGCTAAAATGCATCAAGTGTGCCAGAAAGCCTAAGATATGCCAAAGAATTTAAATCCTCAAAAAACCTTGGTGGGTAACATGTTTGTTGGCCCTGTGGACTCCTGAAAATAATCCTCCAGTAGTCATGGTGTCAGAGGCCACACAATGCCTTTAAGATGACACTAGAGGGCTCCCCTGGTGGCGCAGTGGTTGAGAGTCCGCCTGCCGATGGCAGGGGATGTGGGTTCGTGCTCCGGTCCCGGAAGATCCCACATGCCGCAGAGCGGCTGGGCCTGTGAGCCATGGCCGCTGAGCCTGTGCGTCTGGAGCCTGTGCTCTGCAACGGGAGGGGCCACAACAGTGAGAGGCCCGCGTATCGAAAAAAAAAAAGATGACACTAGAAAAAAAAAGAGGGGAAAAAAAATAAATAAAAGATGACACTAGACATGATGGCGGAGACAGCAGCAGATGTTCAGAGAACTTGTCTGACTCCCAGCTATCATCTTGGGTTCCTGGTTCCTGGAATTTGAGATTTTAGTTCTACTTGGGAATGGGGCTTGATACCTGTGGCTGACTGCTGGTTGTCCTTCTATCCAGTCTCCCATTCTTTCCACAATAACAGGGCTTAGCTGAGTACATGGCTGCCCAGGCAAAGACTACATTTCTTAGTCTGCCTTGCAGCTAAGTTCCTCCCAGGAGCCTGTGAGCAGAAGTTATGTGTGCCACTTACAGATCTTTCCTATAAAACAGTTAGTTACAAAAGATGGGTGCAAGATCTAAATAGACATTTCTCCAAAGAAGACATACAGATGGCCAAGAGGTACATGAAAAGATGTTCAACATCACTAATTATTAGAGAAATGCAAATCAAAACTACAATGAGGTATCATCTCACACAGGTCAGAATGGCCATCATCAAAAAATCTACAAACAGGACTTCCCTGGTGGCGCAGTGGTTAAGAATCTGCGTGCCAAGGCAGGGGACACGGGTTCAATCCCTGGTCTGGGAACATCCCACATGCTGCAGAGCTATTAAGCCTGTGTGCCACAACTACTGAGCCTGTGCTCTAGGGCCTGCGAGCCACAACTACTGAACCTGTGTGCCACAACTACTGAAGCCCACATGCCTAGAGCTCGTGCTCCGTAACAAGAGAAGCCACCACAATAAGCCCGCGCACCACAATGAAGAGTAGCCCCCACTCGCTGCAACTAGAGAAAGCCCATGCACAGCAACGAAGACGCAACACAGCCAAAAATAAATAAATAAATAAATAAATTTTTAAAAATCTACAAACAATAAATGCTGGAGAGGGTGTGGAGAAAAGGGAACCCTCCTATACTGGTGGTGGGAATGTAAATTGGTACAGCCACTATGGAGAACAGTATACAGGTGCCTTAAGAAAGTAAAAATAGAGCTGCCATATGATACAGCAATGCCACTCCTGGACACATATCAGGAAAAAGAACCCATAATTTGAAAAGATACACGTACCCCAATGTTCATCGCAGCACTATGTACAATATCCAGGACGTGGAAGCAATCTACGTGTCCATCGACTGAGGAATGGATAAAGAAGATGTGGTACATATATACAATGGAATATTACTCAGCCATAAAAAAGAATGAAATAATGCCATTTGCAGTGACATGGATGGACCTAGAGATTGTCATACTGAGTGAAGTAAGTCAGACAGAGAAAGGCAAATATCATATGATATCACTTATATGTGGAATCTAAAGAAATGGTACAAATGAACCTATTTACAAAACAGAAATAGAGTCACAGATACAGAACAAACAAACTTAAGGTGACCAAGGGGGAAAGGGGAGGGGAGGGATAAACTGGGAGATTGGGATTGACAAATACACACTAATATATATAAAATAGATAACTAATAAGGACCTGCTGTATAACACAGGGAATACTCAATACTCTGTAATGACCTATATGGAAAAAGAATCTAAAAAAGAGTGGATATATGTATATTTATAACTGATTCACTTTGCTGTACAGCAGAAACTAACACAACGTGGTAAATCAACTCTACTCCAATAAAAATTAATTAAAAAATAAAAACAAGCAAACAAACAAAAACGCAATTAGTTACACACTCCCGATGGTACATTTTCTACTTCTGCAGAGGTAGAAGCTAGAGATGGAAAAGGCCACAGATCACACATCTGTCCCTCACTCTCCTGTCATAAAGGTACTAAGTTATATATCTCTTTAGGGCTTGCTTAACTATAGAGGACAGTCAAGCTTTGGCAGCTGAGGGACTGGGGCCAAGCATTTTAACCTCTTCCTATTTTTAGGGATATGCCAGTTGTGTGCATCCTGGTGGGGGACAGGCCCCACTTCCCACTGAGGAAGCCCTAAAGGCCTGTTACTCGCACATGAGAGAGACCAAAGCTTAGCCCACAGATGCCCCTGCCAGCTCTGATGTAGGAGGTCTGGGGACACAGGGCAGTTTAATATCAGTTGGAGGGATGGATAATAACTGTACAGTAGTTAAACATGTATTAGTTCAAAACACAAAGAAAGACTGAGAAATTAAGTAGCATCGTATAGCAGATACAATCAGACATACTGAAATAAAGTTCAGGGGGAAAAATTTAAATTATAAACACAAGGGAGAATTCTAATATCAAGCTAAATAGATTATTACAAAACATTTTAAGAATTCCAGCAGGCCTCCTGCTTCTCTGCGAGGCAGATTAAACAACACATTTTTCACTTTAATTATAGCAAGAAAACCTAAATGTTGGTTAAAGCTCGGAGAGTAGACTCCCTGGGTTGGGCACAGTGGCAAAAACCTCCAAGGAGAAATTACATTCAGAGGCACAAGCTGAAAAATATAAATAAATGAAATAAATTTACAAATCAATGAAAAAAATGAACTTCAAAAAAATAAATGTTTTTTTCAACAAATGGTGTGGAACAATTGGACATCCACATGCAAAAAAGTGAATCTAGACACAGACCTTACACCCTTCACAAAAATTGGATCATAGACCTCATTGTAGAGGGTAAAACTGTAAAACTCCTAGAAGGTAACGTAAGAGAAAACCTAGATGATTTGGGGTATGGTGATGTCTTTTTCAGATACAGCACCAAAGGCATAATTCATGAAATAAATAATTGATAAGCTGGATTTCATTACAATTAAAAGCAGAGGATTTTTTCAGACAGTAAGATTATTCTATGTAGTGGTGGATACATGTCTTGATACATTTGTCCAAGCTCATAGAATGCTAAACACCAAGAATGAACCCTCCATTTGCAGCAACATGGATGGACCTAGAGATTGTCATACTGAGTGAAGTAAGTCAGACAGAGAAAGACAAATATACGATATCGCTTACATGTGGAATCTAAAAAAAGGGTACAAATGAACTTATTTACAAAACAAGTGGAGTCACAGATGTAGAAAACAAACTTATGGTTACCAGGGGGTAAGGGGAGGACGGATAAATTGAGAGACTGGGACTGATATATACACACTACTATATACAAAATAGATAAGTAATAAGGACCTACTGTATAGCACAGGGAACTCTACTCAATACTCTGTAATGGTCTATATGGGAAAGCAATCTAAAAAAGAGTGGATATATGTATATGTATAACTGATTCACTTTGCTGTACACCTGAAATTAACACAGCATTGCAAATCAACTATACTCCAATAAAAATTTAAAAAAAAGAAAAAGAAAAAGAATGAACCCTAAGGTAAACTACGGACTTTGGGTGATTATGACGTATCACTGTAGGTTCATCAGTTGTAACAAATGTGCCACTCTAGTGGGGGATGTCGGTAAAGGGGGAGGCTGTGCATGGGGGCGGGGGAGGGAGTATATGGGAAATGTCTGTACCTTCCTTTCATTTTTGCTGTGAACCTAAAACTGCTTTAAAAAAAACAAAACAAAAAAAACCCCCAAAACACTATTTTTAAAAAAGGATTGTAAAGAGCTAAAATGACTAAGACCAGGCATTCTTAGAAAGTTCATTTAGCAGAAAGGGCAGGAGACTGGGACCCAATTAGTACTGTGCTCTCCAGGCCCGCAAACCCATCAGAGAGTCTTTGTAGCACTTAGCAATACCTGTAGTTTTCTTATTTATTTGTTCCCATTTAGTCTCTGTCTCACACACTGTGGAGACAGGGACTCCGGCTGCTTTTCACTGTAGGAACCCAGCACCTTAGAACAGTATCTTAGGCACACAGGCCAGATGCTCAACAAACATACATTTGCCGTGGGCTGGTCTCCTTCCCCCTTTCTCTGGGACACACCAGAATCTAAGCTCTCCTCACTTCCCCGCCAACTTTCTCACCTCCTTCCCTCCAAGCTGAGGAGTCCTCACCAGATCTGAGAAGGCTGGGAGGGGTGTTGGGGAGCCTTGCCCTATGTCATTGCCAAAGATTCTCCAGGATCTGGCTTTGCGAGAGTGTTTCCTTTCCCCAGCCGGCCCAGATTATTGAAGCTGGAAGGCTGTAAAAGACCTCTTTCCCTCTAAGCCCCTGCCTTCCCAAGGATGGCCAGGCTGAGCAGCCCCAGCCAGTAAAAAGTTCATCTGAGCCACAGAGGCAAGCCACATACATGGATAATTTTCAATTTTCTAATAGCCTCATTAAAAAATATAAAAAGAACAGGTGAAATTAATTTTACTATCAAATTTTACTTAACCCAATATATCCAAATCATTATCATGTCAATATGCCATCAGCATTAAAAAGAGTTATTAATGAGATAATTTCCCTTTTTTTGCACTCTGAATTTCCGTGTATATTTTACACTCACGGCACACCCGTTTGCACTAGCCACACTTCAAGTGCACAGTGGCCACATGTGGCAGGTGGCTTCACAGACTGGGGCCAGGAAACTGGGGAGAAAAACCTCCCTCGTATTTTAAAATGGCCCCTCCCACCCTCACGGGGGCATCTCCAGTATCGCACACGAGGCCCCAGAAGATGCCGCGGCCTCGGAAGAAGGAAGGGTGGGCGGGGGATGGGCGGCAGGGACGGGGCGCAGAGGAAATTGGCCGTCACCCGGCTCTTTCTCCGATCGTTTGACTGCCTCTAAGACACTTGCCCCTCAGGGTGTCTGGCAGGCTGCTTGGGCTGTGCTGGGGGGCTAACGGGGGGTGGGAAGGTTGTCGACGGACAAAGAAGCTAGCAAGGGGTCAACCGGAGGCCGCCCCCTCCGTGGTCCTACCTGGCCCGGGACCGGTGCGGAGGGCTGGCCCATCTCCAGACTTCACGTGGGCTTCCCCTGTGTCTCTAAGTGTTGTGGCGTTGCTGCCAAACACCAGCGCCCTCGTGCTATTTTGTTTGTGTTCCAAAAAGACGCTTTTACAGCGTCTCTGCACCAATTAGCCTAAAGCGTAATTGCCCTGTTGTGAAGCGGGCCTTGCTTTAGAGCCTCTGCCAGCAAAGGTCTCCCGGGCTCCCTACCAAGTACTCGTGAGCTTTTCCCCCCTTTTTACTGGAGGGGAAGCGGCCTGAGAAGCCAGCGGCTGCCTGTAAAGAGCCAGTGAGTCAGGCAGGAAGCCATCGTCTCGCCCTTCATCAGCAGGAGTCCGGAAGGATGTTAAGTAAGCCCGGGGAAGCCTTCCTTGTTGAATGAGGTCACGGTCCACCTAAGGGAACGTTTCACATGCTTGCAGCTCACCCTTGTAACCATCTTTTGACAGAAAACCTAAAAGGGATTACATACGGAGGATGCTGAACATGATCTAACTTTTTCTTAATGAATCATGATGATGCTTCTGGCTAGTAATTCTTTTTTTAACATCTTTATTGGAGTATAACTACTTTACATTGTTATGTTAGTTGCTGCTGTATAACACAGTGAATCAGCTATACATATACATATATCCCCATATCCCCTCCCTATCCCACCCCTCTAGGTGGTCACAAAGCACCGAGCTGATCTCCCTGTGCTATGCGGCTGCTTCCCACTAGCTATCCATTTTACATTTGGTAGTGTGTATATGTCCATGCCACTCTCTCACTTCGTCCCAGCTTCCCCTTCCCCCTCCCCGTGTCCTCAAGTCCATTCTCTATGTCTGCATCTCTATTCCTGTCCTGCCCCTAGGTTCTTCAGAACCATTTTTTTTTTAAGATTCCATATATATGTGTTAGCATACGGTATTTGTTTTTCTCTTTCTGACTTACTTCACTTTGTATGGCAGACTCTAGGTCCATCCACCTCACTACAAATAACTCAATTTTGTTTCTTTTTATGGATGAGTAATATGGCTAGTAATTCTTAAATTATGCTTTCGTGTAATAGTTTTTTTTCTCTTCTCTAGCTGTCACTCCTAGCTATCACTTCTGTTATGTGAGCCCTGCTTGCATCAATCACCCTTTTTCAAATTGTCCATGAACATCAGACACCATGTCTTGTAGGAATGTGTGCAAACTAAGAGCCAATAAGCCCTGAAGAATGATGGAGGGGGCCTCCCTCTTAGTTAGGGATGCTTAAGTGCTTGGGGTTTGTCACAACTATTTTAGCTGCTCAGAGATTTTTTTTCTGAATGTGATTTTTTTCCCCTAAAGTTCCGCTTATCTACAGAACATTGAGAAGTTCTTTTATTTGTTTGTAAACAAATACTTACTTACTTTCCCAGGTTATACCAAGTTTCTCTACCTTTTATTTTAGGTAGTCTTTTAAGATATTGGAGAAAATGATTCTATCTTAGGATCCAAACTTGGGGAACTTCCAGGAGAACACAAAGCTGGTATTATTTGCTGTATCAAATGTTCTTATTTTTCACTAACTTCTGGGCACGTTTACAAATATTCTTAAAGAAAGCATTCATAGCTTATTACCAACCAAAGGAAAAAATGGAAACCAAACCTGCTTTCACTCACACCTACCTTTTAAAAATATATTCATACAGTTTCTTACTATGAAAATGGAAAGGAATGATTGCCAGTTGGCAACAGATGAAGTTGTTTTGGAATTTAGTGTAATGGTTGTTTCTGTGGAAACAGGTCCCTCTATTTTCTTATCCTCGGGAGCATTTCTTCTTTTCCCCTAACTCTATAAATCCTAAGTTCTGTGAGATCTTGACAAGCATAAGTCTCATTCGTGATAGAGGGAGAAATGTCATTGCTCCAGATTCACCCTTCAGACTGGGACAGAGTGAACAGCGTCCCTGGGAAAGAGACCAGACAAGGAGCTGGTGGCAGTGTGTAAAGTGGAGGGGCAAAAAATTTAGCAAAGCTTATCTTCATGGAAACGGGATAATATAACAGCGGGTGAAACAGACGACCCCGCCATCCCAAATAGTTTTGCTGTTACAAACTGGGGTAGGATTTGGGTGGGGAAAGCGATGTGACACTGCAGGACTTCTAAGCAGTAATTTGCCAAGAAACTGCTGAAAGGTATTGCAACAGATCACAATAGGAGGAGGCTGGATTCTGAGGACTGCAAATAAACCTGCACAGGGAAACCGGTGTTGACCAAGGGGGCCCTTTTCTTCTTACTTCCTTCTCAGAGACACAACCTCCTCTGACCTGGGGAAACTTTTGAAAGCTCATAGCAATGCTTACTCACCAGATAAGTCATAAAGAATCTACCCCTTTCCAGGAAGTCTGTGACGGTAGGGAGTAAGCATATGTGAACAAGAAAGTGTAACCAGGTGCAGCCTGCTCCATCTCTGACTCACCTTTTGACTATGTGCTTCTGGCTTCACCATGCCTCGGCTTCTCTACCTGTCAAATGGGAGGAAGAGGAAGTGGTATTGTTTGATAAAATTCTCTGAAATCTTTTGCTGAAAGGTTCTTCAAAAGGGCAAGATAGTATAATTGTCCCTTAGCTATTCAGTATGAGGTTGCTATAAATAGAGTCTGGAATAGGATCACAGTGCCATATACCTGTTTACAACAATAAATGGGCCATATAATGATCCAGGGAAAGCTTGGCAGAATTCTTTGGTAGGACATGCATTTAGGAAAGCTGAGACTCGGTCCTCCCGAGAACCAAATAGCCGCTGTTCATGGGCTTTCATCAAAGGTTGTTTTTCATCCTGGAGCCCTGCTTCTCAACATGACTGCCCAGTTGTAGGTTAGGGTGTTTCTGGCTGCTCTAGGAGACTTGTCCAAAATCTAATTTATACTGAAATGATGTGCAGGCATGTGTGCATGTGTGTGTGTGCACATGCAGGCATCTTCTTGCCAAATCGGAATATAACTTTAAAAATACATAAATAAGTATAAACATTTAGCCTAGGTGACCCCCACTAAGTCAGTTCTAGGATGACGCGTGTCTCTGTTATAAACATAGTGGTGGCCAGCAGAAGGGCAAACAAGGGGGTTCCTGAGCCTTTAGCTCTACTAGACTAAGATGGGAGGCACTGGGCATGGGGACTGTGGCATCTTCTGCAAGGATGGGTCAGGGAATCACACTAATTTGGGAAGGGGCAGGGGCAAAAGTGTTGGCGGGGCCAGGCTTTCAGTAATGTGAATATCCTACTAACAAATAAGAGATGGCTGGGGCGTGGCAGAGGGGCAGGTTCAGGAATAAACACAAATGGTGTGTGTGACCTTTGTCAGTTATCACAGGACACTTTGGTAGACATATATGGGACACATTGGTGTATGGGGTAGCCAAATGTTCAGCTTTAGCCAAGTAAAATGGTGAGGTTTCTATTCTACTTTCACCTGCAATGCAGAACTAAGGAAGGCACTTCTTAAGAAAAGATTTAATTATTGGCATGAGCGTAAGAAACGTATCAGAACTCGCTTTCTACTTCTCACTCCCTCAAACCTCTTATTTCCTCATTATTTTTGTTGACCTAGGTGATTAAATTTATTGTTTTAACTGCCTGGTACACAGTAGCGGTTCAACTGATACGCAATGATGGAATGAAAAAAAAGCATTTAAACTTTTCAGAAACATACTATGAAGCAGCCTGGTAAAGGATCTTAAGTCCACGACCAATCAGCAAAAGGAAGGCCATGGGGAGAGATTCCGCAGAGCATAGATTCATTTCCTGCCTGGCCTTCTGCCTCTCTTCTTTCATTTGGGCCTCACTGCACCTACCTTGCCTGCCAAGAGCCTCTAACGCCTTGGGAAATGAATGTTGGTGCTACATGACCGGGAATTATCCTGGACTCCGATGCCCTTGAAGGCCCAAAGCTAGATTTCCCAAGTCATTCCATGCCTACCCGGAATAACAGGGGACACTGCACTGAAGAGTCAACGTCATGTAGGAATGACAGCATGATGACGTATCCCCACATCCCTGGTAAATCCCAAGTGAACTTCCCAGACAGCATTGTGAGGTTGCTTGGAGCTGGGGTCTTAGAGTCAGGCTGCCTGGGTTTGCATCCCAGCTCTGCCACTAGCTGGATGTCCTTGAGCAAGGTCTTAACCATTCAGGGCCTTATTAAACCCATCTGTAAGTGAGTTTAATCATTGTATCGACCTGTCTGATCAGGCCACCCAAGATGGCTGCTCTCTTGCTCTCTGTACATCCCCTGCTCGACCTACACCTACTCACATAACGGACTGGACTGACCTGCCGTCTTAATCATAGAGCCCCCAGCCCCAGCTATAGTGATTGTTCTAATCTTTATTTATTTATTTTTAAATATTTATTTATTTATTTGGCAGCGTCGGGTGTTAGTTGTGCCACGGCGGGATCTTCACTGCGGTGCACGGGCTCCAGAGCGTGCGGGCTTAGCTGCCCTGCGGCATGTGGGGTCTTAGTTCCCCAACCAGGCATTGAACCCACGTCCCCTGTACTGGAAGGCGATTCTTAACCACTGGACCGCCAGAACTTCTCTACTATGGTAGCTTCTCAAACGGGCTGTGAGGGGCTTGCCCCTCTGCTGGTTTCCCTGGTAACCCAGGAGCCAGCTGACGTCAATTCCCCCTATAACTGGTAACCCCTGCCTCTCCCCGGGGAGCAGAGACTGCTTCCGTGGTCTGCCTGCCTTCTGCTGCAGGCGGTGAGATGTCGCTCCAGGACCTCGCTTCAGACATGAAAGATCCCCTACCCATTAAACCACTGATGTCTCTGTCGCTGACTCCGGGCTCTTTCTTGGGTCTGGAGGCTGGGCACGTACAGGGCTTCAACCAGACCTTACCAAGTTGTCGTGAGAACTAAAGGAGAAAAATCCATGTAAACCCTCTTAGTGCAATGTTTGGAACACAGTAAGTATTCAACAACTGTTGTATTATTATGTTCCATGATTCCTGCTAAGTGGTCTCCTACCCATGCTTCTCAGGTGACAGAATGGGCCTCCATCACAGTTACATTGGTTCATCTGCTCATTCTCTGAGCAACCGTTCCTGAGGGTCTAGGATTTTTTTAAGTCAGATTTTCGGCGCAAACTGTAGGATACACATATGAATCAGACCTGGGTCCTGCTTTCAGACAGCTTATGCTAGGAGTGATGAAAGTGTAAGATAGAAACAGAAAGTGTCTTAAAAGAGATAGAAATAAAGTGTGATATGGGTGCTCAGAAGAGAGAACACAATGGCTTCCAGCTGCGGAAAGGAATCATTTCAGCTGGGCCTTGACAGCTGGGCAGCTTCTGGAAGTGGGTGGAGGTAGGGGTTGGAGCAAGAAATTTAGGGCAGAAGGCACAGGAGGAGAATCCACAGAGTGAAGAAAGCAGGGGAAGCTGTGCTTGGCTGACAGCATCAATGGGAAAAGCTTGGAAGGTGGGTTGGAGCCAGTTAAGGGGCACAGGCCACACGTGTTTACTCAGCTTCCTATCCAGAGCCTCTTTTAAGCCCCCATGTCTGTTTCTCGTGACCAGGGTCCCCAGCCACAGGTGAGGGCACCTAACCCAAATGCAGGCAACAGACTGGCTGATAACCTGAAAAACAAAATCAGCCAGGCTAAGTCTTCTTTCTCGAGAACCTGAATAAAAAATCTTCTGGTCACTATTGCTGCATCACAAGTTATCCCAGGATATGGCTGCATTTGCTCTGCCACGGCAGAACTGAGCCGTCGTAACAGAGGCCCAGTGGCCCTCAAAGCCTGAAATATTTATAATCATCTGGCTTTTTAGAGAAAGTTTACCAGCCGTGCACTAGGAAGACTAGTCCAGGAGCTGTGTGTAGGATGGGCTGGCAACACACTGGAGGCTAGGAGATGCATTGGGAGGCCGCTGTCAGGATTTGGTAGCAGGAGATGAAGAGGGAGAGAAAAAAGTACAGGGTGTGTCACAGGTTAATCAACAGGTCTGGAAGCTACCTGTGCAAGGAGAACCCAGAGAACTTGAAGCCTGCATTTCCAAATGCTTGTTCAATATGTTCTTTACTCATATCTAGTAACAGGGATGGTACCAAGGAAAGGTGGAAACCTGTCTTAGTATTTCCCACCAGACCCAGGGGAAGGTAGATATAAGTGCATATGCAGCCATGACCCAGGACGCTCTGCTCTGAACTGATTCTGGGATCAGATAATAGCCAGAAACAAAAGTGAAAAAAATAGACCATGCAAAAGTAGGCAATTTCAAAATTCCTCAGATCCCTTTCTTTCTTTCTTTTTTAGTTGAAGTGTAGATTTACAATGTTGTGTTAGTTTCAGGTGTACAGCACGGTGATTCAGTTATATATATTCTTTTTCAGATTCTTTTCCATTATAGGGTATTACAAGATATTGAATATAGTTCTCTGTGCTATACAGTAGGTCCTTGTTTATCTATTTTGTATATAGTAGTGTATATCTGCTAACCCCAACCCCCTAATTTATCCCTCCCCCACCCCCTTTCCCATTCGGTAACAATCAGTTTGTTTTCTATGTCTGTGAGTCTGTTTCTGTTTTATAAATAAGTTCATTTGTACCCAGATTTCTCAGATGCCATGAAAGGGGACAGGTGGCCACTGTCCCCACCAGCACCGCTGCTCCTGAGTGGCCCATAGTTCTCGTCCCAAAACACTCCAGCAGCTCTAACAGCCTTCTGGGCCCTTAACCTCTTATCACCCTTCTTTCCACTTCCTCTCTGAAATCTCCATCATAAAAGCCCCACTGCCTTTGGCAAGGCCTCAGGGAAGATGGGGAACTGGGCAGACCTGGCCGGAGTCCTCTTTAGTGGACTGAAGAACAGCCATGGGCTAACACATCTTAATCTCATCAAAATGTTTTACTTTTTATTCTTTTCCCATTATTATTATTATTATTATTATTTAATTAATTTATTTTTTTGCGGTACGCGGGCCTCTCACTGTTGTGGCTTCTCCCGTTGCGGAGCACAGGCTCCGGATGTACAGTACAGTGCCCCAATTCTATGCTGAATTCTCATTTGCTCAAGCCCTTTCATGAATATACATGTACCCTCAGCTTAAAACTTCCCCAATTTTGCTGTTCATGGAGACACTGCTTTGGGAAAGATCCCCGGTGTTCTCCCTACTTGCTGCAAGTAATAAATCCTTCCTTCTCCCAATCTTTGGCTTGACTGCATCTTTTGGATCAACACCCACCAAGAGGCAAACCCAGTTTTTTGGGTAACAGTACATTTGTTACAATTGATGAACCTACATTGACACATCATAATCACCCACAAAGTCCATAGCTTCCATTGGGGTTCATTCTTGGTGTTGTACAGTCTATGGTTTGGATGAATATATAATGACATGTATCCACCATTGTAATATCATACAGAGTAGTTTCACTGCCCTAAAAGTCCTATGTACCTTTTCCATTCATCCATCCCTCTACCCCAAGCCCTTGGCAACCACTGACCTTTTACTGTTGCCATAATTTTGCTTTTTCCAGAATGTCATATAATTGGAATCATACAGTATGTAACTTTTCACATTGGTTTCTTTCACTTAGTAATACACATCTATGAATCCTCCATGTCTTTTCTTGTCTTGATAGCTCATTTCTTTTTAGCAGTGAATAATATTCCCCTGTCTGAATGTACCAGAGTTTATTGATCCACTCACCCGCATTCAAATACATTGTGGCTAATATGATTACGAACAAACTATTGTCTATTGCATCAATTAAGAATAAAAAAAAGTTTTTGTTTGACCTTCACTTATTCCTTCTCCTATGCTCTTCCTTTATGTAGATCTAAGTTTCTAACCTACATCATTTTCCTTCTCTCTAAAGAACTTAACATTTCTTGCAAGGCAGATCCACTGGCAACAATTCCCTCAATCAATATTTGTTTATCTGAGAAACTATTTCTCCTTCATTACTGAGGGTTAATTTCACAGGGTACAGAATTGTAGGTTGGTGGAGTCTTTTCTTTTTCTCTCAACACTTTAAATATTTCACTCCATTCTCTTCTTGTTTGCATGGTCTCTGAGGAGAAATCAGATATAATTCTTATATTTGCTCTACTATAGGTTAAGAATTTTTCCCTCCCACTTTTTTCAGGAATTTTTTTTTTTGCGGTTCGCGGGCCTCTCACTGTTGTGGCCTCTCCCGTTGCGGAGCACAGGCTCCGGACGCGCAGGCTCAGCAGCCATGGCTCACGGACCCAGCCGCTCCGCGGCATGTGGGATCTTCCCAGACCAGGGCACGAACCCATGTCCCCTGCATCGGCAGGTGGACTCTCAACCACTGCGCCATCAGGGAAGCCCTTTTCAGGATTTTTTTATCTTTGATTTTCTCTAGTTAGAAAATTATATGCTTGGGTGTAGCTTTTTTTTTTTTTTTTGCTATTTATTCTGCTTGGTATTCTCTGAGCTTCTTGGATCTGTAGTTGGTGTCCAACATTAATTTGGGAGAAATTCTCAGTCACTATTGTTTCAAATATTTCTTCTGTCCCTTCCTCTCTTTCTTCCCCTTCTGGTACTGCCATTACACATGTGTTGTATTTTTGTAGTTGTTTCATAGTTCTCAGATATTCTTTTCTGTTTTGTGTGTGTGTGTGTTTGTGTCTTTTTTTCTGTTTCCTTTTCAGTTTTGGAGATTTCTACTGCGGTATCCTCAAGCTGAAATATTCTTTCCTCAGCCATGTCTATTAATAAGCCCATCAAAGGCATTCTTCATTTCTCTTGTGCTTTTGTTTTGTTTTGTTTCCTGTTACAGTGTTTTAGATTTCTAGCATTCCTTTCTTATTCTTCCTTAGAATTCCATCTCTCTGCTTACATTGCCCATCTATTCTTGCATGCTGACCACTTTGTCCATTAGAGTCCATAACAAATGAATCATAGTTGTTTTAAATTCCCAGTCTGATAATTCCAACATCTCTGCCATAACTGAGTCTGCTTCTGATACTTGCTGTGATTCTTCAAACTGTGTTTTTATCTTTTACTATAGCTTTTAATTTTTTCTTGATAGCCAGACATGTTGTACTGGCTAAAAGGAACTGCTGTAAATAGGCCTTTGGTGAAGTGGTGAGTTGCGGGGTTAGGGAAAGCATTCTATAGTCCTAGGATTAGGGCTGGATCTTTTAGTGAGCCTGTGCCTCTGAACTGTGAACTTCATAAGCGCTTCTCAGCAGTCCCCTCATTTTAGGTGGGACAGGGTGGCTGGAAGGGGTTGGAGTTTGGTATTTCCCTTCACCTATGTGGAAGGCTACAGACAGCTGGAATCAGTTAGGGTCTGATAAACCCCAGCAGGTGAGGATCTGGCTAAATAGTTTCTCTTGAGAGTAGACCTTGTTAAGAACAGAATGCTCTTAAATATTTCAAAATGGCTTCTTTTCCACTTCCCCTGCCAGAAGCATGAGAGAATTTTTCTCCAGTATTCACTGTGAGAATCTGGTGGAGCTCCAGGAAGCAAAACTCACAAAAGTGTTGGGGTGCCCTGATGACTGGACCCGCCTGGAGTTTGTTTTTTTTTTTTTTTGCGGTACGCGGGCCTCTCCCTGCTTTGGCCTCTCCCGTTACGGAGCAAGGCTCCGGACTTGCAGGCTCAGTGGCCATAGCCCACGGGCCTAGCCGCTCCGCGGCATGTGGGATCTTTCCAGACCGGGGCATGAACCTGTGTCCCCTGCATCGCCCCCCCCCCCACTGGAGTTTTTAATCTGTCCACACTGAGCCTCCAGCAATTCATCAATTACAGTTCAGGTTTCCCTAACATGGCACTGGTTCCCATGGAGGCTTTTGCCTTGGTAAGTTGTGATTCTCTGGATTTGCCTGTCATGCTCTCCAATCTGGGGGCCAGTGATTTGCCCTGTGACCTCACTTCTATTATGGATCTAAGAAGAGTTGCTAATTTTTCAGTGTGTTCAGTTTTTTACTTGTTGCTACGGTAGAGTGGTGACTTTCAAGCTTCTTATGTACCAGACCAGAAACCAGAAGTTCCATCTGTATGTTTTGAAAAGTAGAAAGACAGCTAATACGTATTGAGCACCTGCCCTAAATCAGGTGCTTTACCTGATCCATTGTTTCATTTTCTCCTTTCAACAATCCTATGGGGAAGGTATGATTCTCTCCATTTTGCAGATGAGGAGGTGAGAGTTAGAGGAGGGAGGCGATTGCTCAGGTATTCGTGACTAGTACATGGTCTCCCTCACTCCAAATCCCATCTGCTTCCAGCTATGTTCTCATGTTGGAAATAAAGGAGGAATAAAGGGCAGAAATAACTTAAGCATCAAAAACCATTTTCCATGTTTATAAAACCGGCTCATACTGTAATACTGATGAATAAAGGATCTTTTGTGTGATTAGATTCTAAAGAGACCAGTTTGGTAAAGCCCCAGGGACTGAGTTTTTGGCATACTGCTTGCTATACATAGAATGAGCATTTAATAAATTCTTGCCGAATGAATGAATGAGTGAGCATTCCATCGTGTGTGTTGTATGTCATTAAAGCATTCTTTCAGTGGGTCTGGCACTGTGCTAAGTGCTTTGCATTCTTTATCTCATGTAATCCTCTTAACAACACAAGGGGGGTGCAGTTATATTCCCCAATTTTACTGTCGAGGAACCAGAGACTTAGAAAAAATAAATAACTTGCTCAAGGTCATATAACTAATAATTGTAGAGGTGGGGCTTGGCCCAGGCCTGTCAGGCTGTACAGTTCAGGCTCTTGACCTCGGCTTTCCCGCCTCCTGAGAGGAGCAGGAGAGGGGCCTCCTCCACACACCCACCTGGGCAGGAAGGCACCCCTGATGCTCCCACTAAGTGCCTCACATCCGCTACACATACGACTACATCCACCTCCGCCAGATGCCGTCTCTCACCGTGCGCAGCTGAGGGTGTTTAAAGCTTCCCCTAGACTACAGTCCATGACCCCACAGAACCCTCTAAACTAGAGAATCAGGCACAGGACAAGCCCAAGTGCCGCTGCCTGAACGGACTTGTAATGTGGCCCAGGAAAGCGTGGTGTCAAGGAGGGTCTTGCAGTCCCTGCCTGGGAATGGACATGATTCCTACTCTGACTTCTCTTACCCTAGAGCATCAGATGGACGGAGCACAGGATTGAAAGAAGGTCAAGCTACAGAGACCTGCGCTAGGAGTCATCTTTAGCTGCTGGCTATGTCATCCTGGGAAAGCCCCTTAACTTCACGAGATTCTGTTTCCTCCTCTACTGCACAATAATCACGGTAAGAATAACAATTCTGTCTCAGGGGCTGTGGTGCTAACTCAGTGATACCGGGCAGAGGAAGGTTCTTTGTAACCTCAAAGCACTCTACAAGTGACTTAGTTCCCAGAGCCCAGGACAGGGGCTTTTCTACTCTGCCCTGCACCTCTTCATGAGGGAGAAAGGAGCACCTTTCATGAAGCAAGGATATCCGAGGACCTGGTGTTTTGCCTGAGTCTGGTTTCTGACCCCAGTGTTTGGAACAGTAGACAATGAAGGGGCTACAGCTTCCTGGGATGTACTGGCTGTGGTCACCCCCATGAAGGAGTGGGGTTCACAGCCTATCTGAGGTCCATAAATCTTTAGGAACCTGGAACATTTATCCCCTCCTTTCCCTCCCTTGATGATCACTGACACCTCTCTCTCTATTCCCTGCCTAGGCCCACCAGTTCCTCTCCTCTCTTGGAAGGTAAGGTTAAGCCATTTTAAGTGACATGGGGCTTTTTCCTCCCTCAGGACACTAATAATCATCCCCAAACCCTCTGTTGCCCCTGCTCCACCCTAGGACAGCCAACAGTCTGCTGGGAGCAGGTGTGGGTGAGTAGGAGTTGTTTAACCCCTTAACCTACATTCCTACCCACCCAGAATCACAGAAACAAAACACATACACACACAAGTTAACTAGTCACTCTTCCTGGACCTCATTCTTCACAAACGGTTGCTCAAATCGTATGGTTATCTGAGGCTTCATGGGGAACACAGTCTTCTGCTCTGAACTGAAAAGTTTAACATAGAGGGAGTGGCCAAGATGGTAGAATAGGAAGACCCTCCCACAGACACACAAACATTACAACTATTTACAGAAAAATGATTGACAACAAAGACCTGAAAACTAGCAGAATAGATTTCCTACAACTAAGGTACAAAGAAGGAACCACAACAAGATGAATAGTAGGGGTGGAGACAAGTAGGTAACCCACAAATGGGAGGATAATTATAATTGCACAGGTTCTCCTAAGGATCAAATGGTCCAAGCCCCACAGCAGGCTCCCCAGCCTGGTGGCCCTATACCAGGAAGACAAACACCCAGAATGTTTGGCCTTGAACACCAGTGGGGCTTACTTTCAGGAGAGCCAGAGGACTATGGACAATAGAAACTCCACTCTTAAAGGGTGCATGCAAAATCTCACGCACTCTGAGACCCAGAGGAAAACGCCATAATTTGAAAGGAGCCTGGATCAGACCCACCTTCTGATCTTGAAGATCCTTCCAGAGAAACAGGAGGCAATTGGAGCTCACCCTAGGGACATAGAGACTGGCAGTAGCCGTTTGGGGAACTTATTCCAACAAGAGGACTCTGGTACTAGCAAAAGCACCACTTTGGAATCCTCCCTCTAGCTTCTTAACTCTAGGACATGGCCCCATCCACCAGCTTGTCAGCACAGTACTGGAACATTTCAGGCCAAGCAGGTAGCCAGGTGGGGACAGAGCCCCACTCACCAGCAGGCCAGCTGCCTTAAGACCTGCTGAGTCCCCAGCTGCCCTGGAACACAGTGCCATCCACCAGAAAGCCCAGGACCTGGCCTCACCCACCAGCAGACCGACACCTGCTCCCTGGCCCCAGAGATCCCAGGACACAGCCTCATCTATCAGTGGGTGGGAACCAGCTCTGGTATCCCCTGGGCCCTGATCCCACCCACCAGCAGGCCAACACCAGCTCCAAGACACTTTGGACCCCTCAGCCAGCTGCTGCACGATCCAGCCCACTCAGGAGTGGGGTGACAGTAGCTTTGGGACACACTGGGCACTTCAGCCAGCCATGTCAGGAACTGGCCCCACCTAACAGCAGGCCAACACTAGATCTGGGACCCCTGGCCGCACAACCATCCACCCCAGAACATAGCTCCACCCACCAATATGCCAGCACTAGCCCTGGGACCCCCCAGCACTTTGTAGCCAGCCACCTTGTGACCCAGCCCCACCCACCTGTGGCTGGCAGCCTCCACACACAGCAGGGTCTGGCAACCAACCAGACTGGGGGCCAGCCATGTCTACCAGACCAGCCACAGTAGTCAGCCCCCTACAACAGAAGGACCCATATAGTCCACATAGGGGGCACCCCTAGAGCATATAACTCTGATGACCAGACAGGAATGCACTGCTGGGATGCATAGGACTTCTCCTACAAAAGGCCTCTTCTCCAAGGTCGAGAAATGTAACTAACCTTCCAAATACATAGAAATAAAAACAGCAAATCAGGCAAAATGAGGTTACAGAGGAATATGTTCCTAAACAAAGGAACAAGATAAGACCCCAGAAGAAGACCTAAGTGAAGTGGAGATAAGCAATCTACCTGATAAAGAGTTCAAGGTAATGATCATAAAGATGCTCAAAGGACTTGGGAGAAGAATAGATGAACAGATTGAGAGGTTAGTAGTTTTTAACAAAAAGAGTTAGAAAATATAAGGAACAAACAACAAACAAATGAAGAATACAATAACTGAACTAAAAATACACTAGAAAAACAACAACAATAGATGATACAAAGGAATGGATCAGTGAACTGGAAAACAGGAATGGAAATCACTGAAGCTGAATAGAAAAAAGAAAAAAGGAATAAAAAGAAATGAGCACAGTTTAAGAGACCTCAGGGACAACATCAAGTGTACATCAACATTCACATTATAGAGGTCTCAGAAGGAGAAGAGAGAGACAAGGGGGCAGAGAACATATTAGAAGATATAATAGCTGAAAACTTTCTTAACCTGGGAAAGGAAACAGACATCCAGGTCCAGGAAACAGAGAGAGTCCCAAAGAGAATTAACCCAAAGAGGGCCACACCAAGACACGTTGTAATTAAAATGACAAAAATTAAAGATAAAGAGAGCATCTTAAAACCAGCAAGAGAAAAAGCAACAGGTCATGTACAAGGGAATGCCCATAAGGCTATCAGATGTTTTTCAGCAGAAACTCTGCAGGCCACAAGGGATTGGCACAATATGTTTAAAGTGATGAAAGGGAAAAGCCTACAACAAAAGAATACTCTACCCAGCAAGGTTTTCATTCACATTTGATGGAGAGAGAGAGTTTTACAGACAAGCAAAAGCTAAAAGAGTTCAGCACCACCAAACCAGCTTTACAAGAAATGTTAAAGGGACTTCTCCGAGCAGAAAAGAAATTAGAAATATAAAAATTATGAAAGGAAAAATCTCATTGGTAAAGGCAAATATACAGTAAAGGAAGTAAATCAACCATATATAAAGCTAGTAGGAAGGTTGAAAGACTAAAGTAGTAAAATCATCTATCTCCACAATAAGTAGTTAAGACAGGAACGAAATGAAAAGATGTAAAACACGATGTTAAAAACAGTGAAAGGGGAGGGGAAGAGTAAAACTTCAAGGTTGTTAAAATGCACTCAAAATTGAGATCAGCAATTTACAATTATATGTATATATATATATATATTACACACACACACACACATATAAATTGCTATATATAAACCTCATACTAACCACAAACCAAACATCTGTAATAGATACACACAGAAAAAAGTTTGAAGAATCCAAACATAACAGTTAAGATTGTCATCAGATCACAAGGGAAGAGAACAAAAGAAGAAAGGAACAAGGAAGAACTACAAAAACAACCCCAAAACAAGTAACAAAATGGTAATAAGTACATTCCCATCAATAGTTACTTTAAAATTAAGTGGCCTAAAAACTCCAATCAAAAGACCTAGAATGGCTGAATAGATACAAAAACAAGACCCATATGTAAGCTACCTAAAAGAGACCCACTTAAGATCTAAAGACACATGGACTGAAAGTGAGGGGATGGACAAAGGTATTCCATGCAAATGGAAATGAAAGCCAGAATAGCTTTATAAATATAAAACATTCCAACACTGTTCTCAAGTGCACGTGGAACATTCTTTAGGATAGATCACATGCTAGGCCACAGAATAATTCTCAGTAAATTTAAGAAACTGAAATCATACAAAGCAACTTTTCTGACCATAACACTTTGAGGCTAGGATTCAACCACAGGGGGAAAAAAACTGCAGAAAACACAAACACGTGGAGGCTAAACAATATGCTACTAAATAACCGATGGGTCACTGAATAAAGCAAAGAGGAAACAAAAAATACCTGGAGACAAATGAAAATGAAAACATAACGATCCAAAATCTAGGGGACACAGCAAAAGCATTTCTAAGAATGAAGTTTATAGTGATACAAGCCTACCTCAGGAAACAAGAAAAATCTCAAATAAAAAACCTAACCTTACACCTAAAGGAAACAGAAAGAGAAAAACAAGCAAAATCCAAAATTAGTAGAAGGAAAGAAATTGTAAAGATCAGAGCATAAATAAATGTGATAGAAAAAGAAAATAGAAAAGACCAATGAAACTAAGGCTGGTTCTTTGAATAGATAAACAAAGTGGACAAATCTTTACCAGACTCATCAAGAAAAAAAGAGAGAGGACCCAATAAAATAAAATCAGAAATGGAAAAGAAAAAGTCACAACCAACACCATAGAAATTCAAAGGATGTTATGAGATCCCTGTGAACAATTGTCTGCCAATAAAATGGACAACCTAGAAGAAATGGACAAATTCCCGGAAATGTACAATCTCCCAAGACTGAACCAGGAAGAAATAGCAAATATGAACAGAGCAATTACTAGTAATGAAATTGAATCAGTTATAAAAAAGAACAACTCCCAACAAACAAAAGTCCAGTATCAGATGGCTTCGCAGGTAAATTCCACCAAACATTTAGAGAAAAATTGACACTTATCCTTCTCAAATTATTCCAAAATATTGCAGAGAAAGGGATGCTTCCAAACTTATTCTACAAGGCCAGCATCACCCTGACACAAAAACCAGACAAATATAACACAAAAAAAGAAAATTACAGACCAATATCACTGATGAACATAGATGCAAAAATCCTCAACAAAATATTACAAAGAGAATTTAACAATACATGAAGGATCATACACCATGATAAAGTGGGATTTATCCCAGGGATGCAAGGATGTTTCAATACCCACAAATCAATCAATGTGATACACTACATTAACAAACTGGAAAATAAAAATCATATGATCCTCTCAATAGATGCAGAGAAAACTTTTGACAAAATTCAACATCCATTTATGATGAAAACTGTCCACATTATAAAGGCCATAAATGACGAGCCAAAGCTAACATCATACTCAATGGTGAAAAGCTGAAAGCATTTCCTCTAAGATCAGGAAAAAGACAATGATGTTGCCACTTTTATTCAACATATATTTGGAAGTCCTAGCACAGTAATCGGAGAAGAAAACGAAAAAAAGGAATCCAAATTGGAAAGGAAGAAGTAAAACTGTCACTGTTTGCAGATGACATGATGCTATTCATAGAAAATCCTAAAGATGCCACCAGAAAACTACTAAAACTCATCAATGAATTTGAGAGTTGCAGGAGACAAAATTCATATACAGAAATCTGTTGCATTTCTATACACTAACAACAAACTACCAGAAGAAGAATTTAAGAAAACAATCCCGTTTACAGTTGCACCAAAAAGAATAAACTATCTAGGAGTAAATCTAATGAATCTAATCTAAGTTTTTTTGAAAAACTGTAAGACACTGTTAAAAGAAATTGAAGATGACACAAACAGATGAAAAGATATATCATGTTCATGGATTGGAAGAATTAATATTATTAAAATAACCATGCTACCCAAAGTAATCTAAAGATTCAATGCAATCCCATCAAAATACCAATGATATTTTTCACAGAACTAGAACTAATAATTCTAATAACTTATGGAAACACAAAAGACTCCAAATAGCCAAAACAACCTTGAGAAAGAACTAAACGGGTGGTAACACATGCCCTGATTTCAAACTATGCTAAAAACTACAGTAATAAAAACAGTATGGTATTGGCACAAAAGCAGACACATAGATCAATGGAATGGAATACAGAGACCAGAAATAAACCCACATTTATATGGGCAATTAATATACCACAAGGGAGGCAAGAATATACAATGGTAAAAAGACAGCCTTTTCAATAAATGGTATTGGGAAAGCTGGACAGCTACATGCAAAAGAATCAAACTAGACTATTCTCTTGTACAAAAATAAATTCAAAATGAATTAAAGACTTAAATGTAAGATTTGAAACCATAAAGCTTCTAGAAGAAAATGTAGGCAGTATACTCTTTGACATCAATCATGGTAATATTTTTTGGATAGTTCTCCTCAGGCAAGAGAAATTAAAGCAAAAATCAACAAATAGGACTACAACAGACTGAAAACTTTCACATGGTGGAGGAAACTCTCAGCAAAACAAAAACATCACCTACTAAATGGGGTAAGATACTTGCAAATTATATATCTGACAAGGGGTTAATTTTCAAAATATACAAATAACTCATACAACTCAACATCAAAAAAAAGAAACCTGATTAAAAATGAGCAGAAGATCTGGATAGACATTTTTCCAAGGAAGACTTATGGATGGCCAACAGGCACATTAAAAGATGCTCAACATTACTCATTACTAATCATCAGGGAAACGCAAATCAAAACCACAATGAGGAACTACCCTGGTGGTGCAGTGGTTAAGACTCCGCACTTCCAATGCAGGGGGTCCGGGTTCGATCCCTGGCCAGGGAACTAGATTCACATGCATGCCACAACTAAGAGTTTGCATACCACGACTAAGGAGCCCATGTGCCACAACTAAGGAACTAGCAAGCCACAACTAAGAAGCCCACAAGCCCCAGCTAAGGAGTCCACCTGCTGCAACTAAGACCCAGCACAACCAAATAAATAAATAACCACAATGAGATATCACTTCAAATATGTCAAAGTGGATATTATCAAAAAGACAAAAAATAACATGTGTTGGTGAGGATGTGGAGAAAACAGAACCCTTGTATGCTATAGGTGGGAATATAAATTGGTGCAGCCATTATGGAAAAAAGTATGGCGATTCCTCAAAAAATTGAAAATAGAAGTACCGTGTAATCTAGAAGTTCCACTCCTGGGTATTTATCTGAAGAAAATTAAATCTCTATTTAGAAAAGATACATACACCCTTAGGTTCATAGCAGCGTTATTTATGATGGCCAAGACGTGGAAGCAATCTAAGTGCCCATCCAGAGATGAATGAATAAAGAAGATATGATATATACATAAAATGGAATATTACTCAGCCATAAAAGAGAATTAAGTCTTGTCACTTGCAACAACATGGATAGACCTAGAGGGAATTATTCTAAGTAAAATAAATCAGACAGAGAAATCCTATATGATTTCACTTATATGTGGAATCTAAAAAACAAAACAAATGGACAAACAAAACAAAACATAAACAGAGTTATAGATACAGAGAACAAACAGGTGGTTGCCAGAGGGGAGGAGAGAAGGGGGAGGGAAGAAATAGGTGAGGGGAATTAAGAGCTACAAACTTCCAGTTGCAAAATAAATGAGTCACAGGTATGAAATGTACAGTGTGGGGAATATAGTCAATAATTATGTAATATCTTTTTTTGGTGACATATCGTAACTAGATTTATCATGGTGATAATTTTGAAATGCATAGAAATATCAAATCACTATGTTGTGTACCAGCAAGTAACATAGTATTGTAAGTCAATTATACTTCAAAAACAAAGAAACAAACAAACTCATAGAAAAAGGATCATATTTGTGGTTATCAGAGGCAGGAGGTTTGGATAGGGTGAACTGGATGAAGGCAGTCCAAAGGTACAAACTTCCCATTATAAGATAAATAAATACCAATGATATATTGTATAACATAAATATAATTAACACTACTGTACATTTTATATAAAAATCGTTAAGGGTAAATCCTGAGTCTTCATCACAAGGAAAACTTTTTCTTTTTTATAAATTTCTTTATTTTTTGGCTGCGTTGGGTCTTAGCTGCTGCACATGGGCTTTCTCTAGTTGTGGCGAGTGGGAGCTAGTCTTCATTGTGGTGTGGAGGCTTCTCATTGCTGTGGCTTCTCTTGTTGTGGAGCACGGGCTCTAGGCGCACAGGCTTCAGTAGTTGTGGTACGTGGGCTCAGTAGTTGTGCCTCGTGGGCTCTAGAGTGAAGGCTCAGTAGTTGTGGTGCACGGGCTTAGTTGCTCCATGCCACGTGGGATCTTCCCAGACCAGGGATCGAACCCATGTCCCCTGCATTGGCAGGTGGATTCTTAACCACTGTGCCACCAGGGAAGTCCCAAAACTATACTTTTTTATTTCCTTAATTTTGTATCTGTATGAGATGATGAATGTTCACTAAACTTATTGTAGTAATCATTTCATGATGTATGGAAGTCAAATCATTATGCTATACACCTTAAAGTTATACAGTGCTGTTTGTCAATTATATCTCAATAAAACTGGAAGAAAAAAGTTTAACGTAACACTTATGGCTCAGGATAGAGCTAGCGCTGCGTATCATATGCGATTCCTCATCTCCCTCCACCCAAGGCTTGCTCCTGCTAGAAACTTTTCTTCAATTTCCTTTTTTTAAAAAATGTATCTGTTGCCATTTTATTTTTATTTATTTATTTATTTATTTTTTGGCTGCATTGGGTCTTCGTTGCTGAGTGCGGGCTTTCTCTAGTTGCAGCAAGTTGGGGCTACTCTTCATTGTGGTGCACGGGCTTCTCATTGCAGTGGCTCCTCTTGTTGCAGAGCACGGCCCCTAGAGTGTGTGGGCTTCAGTAGTTGTAGCATACAGGCTTAGTTGCTCTGAGGCATGTGGGATCTTCCCGAACCAGGGATCGAACCCATGTCACCTGCATTGGTGGTCGGATTCTTAACCACTGCACCACCAGGGAAGTCCCTCTCCTATTTCCTCTTGTTAAGAGGCAAGATTAGCCAGAGACATCTCTTGATGTTGAAACATAGCTCGGAGAATTAACATTCTGTTAGATCCCTGGATAATAAGCAAGGATTCTTCTGGGATCTTAGTCTAAAGACAGTTGCCAAATGTACCAATGACAAGTCAATATTTACGATCATACTTATAATTAAATATGTTGTGTGAGTACAAACTATGGCAGCAACAGTTACAGCAGGATTCTCTTTTACCTCCCTCTATCAGTGACGAGTCTTCCATATCATTTCAGAGCGACACATAAATCAAACACAATCTCATCACCTGTTATATATAAGTACTCCCTTTATTTTTACTCTTAGGTCATAATATCCCTCCTATTACTAGGAATTTGAAGATGTTTGATTGAATAACTAAAGTAAGAATTCCAAATCTGTCTTTATCATTCGATCCAAAAATTTTTTGCATTAACAGCTGGCAAAACACTGCACTAATACCATCAACCCTCAACACAAACATCTGGATATGAATACTTGATTGTGGTAAGAGATAGTTACTGGCTCAGGAGAGTGGTCAGGAGAGGAGAATATCTTATTAACAAACACCTCCTTTGGAGTGCTCTCTAAGAATACTAATATTTTTGCAACGTTAAGATTTTGTTTCCAGGACCTTATCTAAGATTCATCAGCATCATAGAATTTGCCAAGGGTCAGGAATCTTGGGAGACCATTTTAGAATACTGCCTACCACACAGATGTCAGTGCCCACATATTCTTTAAACTACTCACTTCCTCTCCCCGATGTTGTGGGCATTGGTTCTGAGCCCAGGCAGACAAACAAAAATGATATCATGTACATGCAGTGAAAAATGATACACTAAGCAAAAGGAAGAATTGGTCTACTATGCAGGGGTGGTATGGCTGCTGAGGGGATGTTTAAAGGAAGTTTCAAGAAGTGATATTTCAACTGGATGGTTAGAAAAAGAGCCATGCCTTCTTTCTGTCTTCACTGCCTGGCACAGTCTTCAGGTACGTAGTAGACCCCCGCTGATGTTTGTTGAATGACCTTGTAGGTGTCTTCTAGGTGGAGGAGGGGAAAGAGAATTCTAGATAGAGGGAATTTCACGTACAGAGACCCAAAGTTTTAAAGCCACTTGCTGTGTTCAAGGATCCATGAAAAGTATCCAGTTATCTAAACATGCAAGGCAAGACATGGCAAGAGAAGAGGAAGACAATGAGGCCAGAACATGGGAGGCTTGGAATATGGTGCTAAGGAGCTAGGACTTTATTTTGAAAATGAAAAGGAACACTTGACGAGCTTTAAGGAAGTGAAAACAAAAATCAGATTTGTGTCTGAGAAAGTTAGCTCCAGTGGAGAGCACAGTGTGAAGGCTGGTTTGAGGTGAGGGTTAGGATGGGTGGGAGTGAAGCTAACCCAGGGCTGTAGGAATTAGTGTCTAGTGGTCTTGGAGTGCAGGTTAGGAAAGAGGAGGGTCTACACCAAGACAATGGCAGTGGGATGGAGAAAGGCAGTGGCCCCCAAAGCTGGATGTCACCAAAAGTCTGCAATGTCGAGGGCAGAAAACATGAGCTGGAATCAAAGGTGAGAGAAGAGAGGCTTTGATGGGAACTGTGAGTCTGGGAATATGTAGTGACCACAGAATGTAAACAAAGCAATGAGGGACTGCTTCATTGTCAGAAGAAACTGTGCCCGTGAAAACCTTTGCTGGTATTTAGTTCACTGGCTTGAGTTGTAAAAAACACAGAGAGGGCAAGACTCACCACACTGTGCGTAATTTCAACACAGAAGTAAATTAGCTCGTAAAATAGATTGTCAAAGAGTTCTTTACTGGGTTAGGAAATACGTGTTTTCACTGAGGTCTATTCTTTTGACGAAAAAAAGAAGTTGAGTGAAAATGTATAATTCTCCTTTGATCTCTGTAATCAAGAGATTTGACCCAAGTATTCATCAGCCCTTAATAAAAATCAGTAACGTCCCGTTACTTTCCGTGGCTTGTTTTCTAAGTTGAAGAACAAAAGAGTATCTTTCATAAGATCATCAGGGGTAAACAGGATTTCACAAGGAGAGGGATCAGTGTGGAAAAATAAAATTTTAAAACGGGCAGATCGGTTTTTTATTTAGTTTTCCTTTGCCCATGTCAGACTCCACCAAATAACCTGAATAAATACTAGCAATTGCTGTGCCCCACCAAAGTTTGGACATGCTTCAAACATCTCCAAAGGACAATACATTTACTCAAAAAAATATAAAGATGAAGTTAACCAACTGTGTGTAAATTCATCATAATCTCTCCTCATTATCCAGAGAGGATGGCCCATGACGATAACTTAATGAGGTCAAGTCCAGCTGAAATGCAGAGATTCAAGTGCCAAAAAGTCAGTGTCTCTCTGCTTTTCTCCTCTGCTCCCTGGAAGCTGGTGTCTTGCTAAGTAGCTGGCTGGGTACTCACATTCTTGGTGACTTGGAGGATGCAGGAGCTTTGGCAAAGCAGCAATAACACATACACGCACACACATGTACGCAGGCTCATAGACACACACATACATTTCACTTCTGTCCTCTCCATCCCCTGAAACAGTAATAATGTCAAACCCTTAAGTTCTAGAATGACTCTGAGGATGTTTATATGAAATCATCCTATTTCTCTGCTATTTAGTTAACGGCTGGTTATGCAACCGGGTTCGCGTCAGCAGACAAGGGGACTGGGGAGAACCTTGACCGATGGGACCAATGACGTGGTAAAGAGAGACCCGACTTAAGGAAAGAGGAAGAGGCTCCCCAGCAGCAGTGGGGAGGCAGCAATGGGAAATGCCAACAACTCCTGGAGCCCATGTGAACGGAAAGCCGAGGTCGGTAGTCCATTAGTCAGAGCAGAAGGGGAGCCAAAGAAGAAAGCACACGAAGTTGGAAAAAACAGAAGGGACAAGGTATTTCCTTAGCAAGAATGGGAAAGTCACACACCCTTCTCCCCTCCCCAGACATGCCTGGAGTTTTGTTTCACTAATCTCTTTGAGAAGGTGTTCCCAGATGCTCTCTAGCCTATCAATTTATAAGAAAATCTACTTATCAGTCCCAGTGAAAATGAATTTGAACGTCAGCCATAACTAGTTTCTCAAGTGGAAGCCAAGTAGGACAGGTCTGAGTACTTTATTTCCTGCCACGTGAAGGTTTGGAGTCAAGCAGAGGTTAAGATATGCAATGGGCCGAGCACAGACAGTTCAAATGCTGGCCCTGTCACTTATGGTATGACCTTGGATAGGCTCTTCATAGATCTAAACCTCAGTTTTCTCACCTGGATAATGGGAATAATAATATTCCAGATCCATATCCCTTTTTAGCAATTTTGAAATCCAAAGGGCTCTGAAAAACAGATTTTTTTAAGTTTGCAGGAAATTCATTTGATGGCAAAAGCTGAACTGAACTAATGTGAGACTTTATATAGTTTTTATTTATCCCATTAAGCATGATTATCCATACGTTTGCTGCAGAAACATCAATGTGTATGAGGATGCATGGGTGTTATGGAGGTGTTATGAATAGTCCAGTATATGCACAGATTTGTCTCTCACAAATATGAAAGATTCTGAATTCTGAAGCATACCAGGGGATCTGTGTGGAATCTGAATAAGGGATTGGGGACGTGTTCCTTGGGGGTTATTGGAAGTACTAAGGGAAATAATGTGTATGAGGTGCTTGTAACAATGTCGGGCACTTTGTAAATACTCAAGAAGTACAGACTAGAATTTTTTATTACAAAATATTCGAATGAGGAGTGATCTGCTCCTGTCCCTGTCACTGTGGAATTCACCGAGGGGAAACATCAAACTCGGAGGCACTGACTCCCCTTCCACCAGCCCTATCACTGAAGGCCCTGCACTTTTTGGAAAAAGAACCTCCCCGGAAAGCTATGCACATGTTCCTGGCACTGTGGAGATGAGCCCCAAAGCCTAAAGCCAAGAAAGAGGTTCCAAACGTACAACATTTGACGATCACAAGGGCAGGGTATGAAAGAAGGGCTGAAACTGGACATACTCCCTCCTAAAGGTGGTGTGGCCTGATGGAAGGAGGCTCGACCTTGAAGCTAGAGAGACCTCAGTCCTAGCCCCACCCTCCCTAGTGACGGGAACCGCTGGGTCTCAGTTTCTTCATGTGTAAAGTGGCCTAACAGTACTTGTGAAAGTTTCGTTATGACGGAAAAGCATTCTGCAGGGGCCTGGTACATAGAAGAGTCTCAGCAAGGGACAGGCAGACAGACATACGCACAAACCATTATACTGGGTGACAAGAAAACCAAGGTTACTACAGAGTATAGGTCTGCCTTGCCCTAAATTACTCCCCTGGGGGAAAAGCCTTATATTTCCTGCAGAAGTGAGGCTAAGAGACCACGCAGAAGGGGCAGTCTGTCTATGAAGAGTTCTAATCCTGCAGTGGTGAGAGGTGAGCCTGGGTTCTTTTTCCTAACAAGACAATCTCCCCTGCTCCTTTGGGGACCTCTGACTCGGTAGGACAGCCATACACAAGGTCAGGTTGGAAACTGCAAGGTGATCTGTGAACAACATGGATGGTCAATAAGGCTCATTCACCTCCTGAATCCAATTTTGGCTGTATTACCAAGTCCCAGTATGACCCCTTAAAAAAAGGAATAATTATCAAGTGTACTTGGAAGAAGAGGGGGGTGTTTTCTGTCATTCAAAGTGAATCCTTTCATGAAGGAGACCTTTAACCCAAATAATCACCTCGCATGCCCAAATCAGGACTAACACAAAGAGTAAACAGCTATTCATTACGGAGGTGGCCTTGAGATTATCCCCAGCCAATGCCTGGTTTTCTACGGTTAGAGACTTTGACCTACGTAATCATATTTTCTTCAGACCTGAGCCATAGGACTTGAGAAATACCAGGTATAAGACATTATCGACATATTGGCTTTCCTAAGCACTCCTTTCCTCTTTCCTGACCATCATGGCTGGAGGTGAGGACCCCCACTTTCCCCACCCTGGACCTCAGGGGTTCAGCCCCTCATTCCAGTGAGTCACAGCAGCATTGAGAACACACCTTCACAGTACCTGCCCCCAAGCCCAGAATGAAGAGGCTTCCCGGACCATCCTTTGAATGGCCGCTGTCCACGAACTCACTCTCATCTTTTCAGAGCAACAGCTCAACAGCCAGGAGTTAGGGTACCAACAAGTCTGGGGCACGAAAGGAAGGGATGGAAAATGAACATGGGAGTGAGAAGAGGGAATTTTTAGAAATAATTTGACATTTGATTAATTTCTTAAAGCATCAAAGTATAAAATAAATATCCATGAGTCCATCCTCGTATAAATAAATAACTAAACAAATAAATGTAGGAGAAAGGACAGCTCTTCCTTACAAAAGAATTCCACTTAATAAATGTAGAAAGAGTGAAGAAAATAGAAAATCACAATTAGAACACCACAGTAATAACTGCTACATGCAAGGTCCACTGATGGATGCTAGAATTAGCAGGCAAAAGTTTGAGGAGAAGCAGAATATTTGCATAGTCTCAAAGTGTGTCTCCCATCATACCTATTATTTACAAAGAGAAAATGGTGGACCCTGGTGGTCCGGTGGTTAAGGCTCCGCGCTTCCAATGCAGGGGGCGCAGGTTTGATCCCTGGTCACGGAACTAAGATCCTGCATGCCGCGTGGTGTGGCCAAAAAAAAAAAAAAAGAGAGAGAGAGAGAGAGAGAGAGAAATAGTAACCTTACAGTGGAGAAATGCAGCAGCAGACACCACCCTAACCAAGCAATTGAGGCTAAGATAGCCAGTATTAAGACATATCTACATGTGTACCCTCTGAAGATCTTGCACTGAGAACTGTATTCTTACCAAATATGCATGATTTCAACTTAATCATGAGAAAACACTGAACAATCACAAGTTAAAGACAATTCTACAAAATAATTGACCAGTACTCTTCCAAAGTGTCAAAGTCGCGATAGACAAGGAAAGACAGAAGAACTGCCATGGAGGAGCCAACTAGATGTGACAACTAAATATAGTGTGGGATCCTGGATTGGAGATGGGAACAGAAAAAGGATGTGAGTAGAAAAACTGGTGGAATCTGAACAAAGGCAGTAGTTTAGTTAATAGCATTGCACTTGTGTTGACTTCTGAAATTTTTTTAAAAATATTTATTTATTTATTTGCTTACACCAGGGTCTTAGTTGAATCAGGCAGGCTCCTTAGTTGCGGCTTGCTGGCTCCTTAGTTGTGGCATGCAAACTTTTAGTTGTGGCATGCATGTGGGATCTAGTTTCCTGACCAGGGATCGAACCCAGACCCCCTGCATTGGGAGCTCAGAGTCCTATCCACTGTGCCTGCCACCAGGGAAGTCCTGACTTCTGAATTTTGATCCTTGTACTGTGGTTCTGTGAAATGGTTTTTTTTTTTCTTTTGAATTTTTGAATTTTATTTAATTTATTTTTTATAGGGCAGGTTCTTATTAGTTATCTATTTTATACACATCAGTGTATACAAGTCAATCTCAATCTTCCAATTCATCCCACCATCACCACCCCACCAACAATTTCCTCCCTTGGTGTGCATACGTTTGTTCTCTACATCTGTGTCTCTATTTCTGCCCTGCAAACCAGTTCTTCTGTACCATTTTTCTAGGTTCCACATATATACGTTAATATACGATATTACTTTTTCTCTTTCTGATTTACTTCACTCTGTATGACTGTCTCTAGGTCCATCCATGCCTGTACAAATGACCCAATTTCATTCCTTCTTATGGCTGAGTAATATTCCATTCTATATATGTGCCACATCTTTATCTGTTCACCTGTCGATGGACACTTAGGTTGCTTCCATGTCCTGGCAATTGTAAATGGTGCTACAATGAACATTGTGGTACATGACTCTTTTTGATTTATGGTTTTCTCAGGGTATACGCCCAGTAGAGGGATTGCTGGGTCATATGGTAGTTCTATTTTTAGTTGTTTAAGGAACCTCCATACTGTTCTCCATAGTGGCTGTGTCGATTTATATTCCCACCAACAGTGCAAGAGGGTTCCCTTTTCTCCACACCCTCTCCAGCATTTATTGTTTGTAGATTTTATCATGATGGCCATTCTGACTGATGGGAGGTGATACCTCATTGTAGTTTTGATTTGCATTTCTCTAATGATTAGTGATGTTGAGCATTCTTTCATGTGTTTGTTGGCAATCTGTATATCTTCTTTGGAGAAATGTCTATTTAGGTCTTCTGCCCATTTTTGGATTGGGTTGTTTGTTTTTTTGACATTGAGCTGCATGAGCTGCTTGTATATTTTGGAGATTAATTCTTTGTCAGTTGCTTCATTTGCAAATATTTTCTCCCATTCTGAGGGCTGTCTTTTAGTCTTGCTTATGGTTTCCTTTGCTGTGCAAAAGCATTTAAGTTTCATTAGGTCCCATCTGTTTATTTTTGTTTTTATATCCATTTCTCTAGGAGGTGGGTCAAAAAGGATCTTGCTGTGATTTATGTCAGAGTGTTCTGCCTATGTTTTCCTCTAATTTTTTTTTATACTGTCTGGCCTTACATTTAGGTCTTTAATCCATTTGGAGTTTATTTTTGTGTATGGTGTTGGGAAGTGTTCTAATTTCATTCTTTTGCATGTAGCTGTCCAGTTTTCCCAGCACCATGTATTGAAGAGGCTGTCTTTTCTCCACTGTATGTTCTTGCCTCCTTTATCAATGATAAGGTGACCAAAGGTGCATGGGTTTATCTCTGAGCTTTCTATGCTGTTGCACTGATCTATATTTCTGTTTTTGTGCCAGTACCATACTGTCTTGATTACTATAGCTTTGTAGTATAGTCTGAAGTCAGGGAGCCTGATTCCTCCAGCTCCATTTTTCTTTCTCAAGATTGCTTTGGCTATTCAGTGTCTTTTGTGTTTCCATACAAATTGTAAAAAATTTTTTTCCTAGTTCTTTGAAAAATGCCATTGGTACTCTGATAAGGATTGCATTGAATGTGTAGATTGCTTTGGGTAGTAGAATCATTTTCACAATGTTGATTCTTTCAAACGAAGAACATGGTATATCTCTCCATCTGTTTGTATTGTCTTTAATTTGTTTCGTCATCATCTTATAGTTTTCTGCATACAGGTCTTTTGTCTCCTTAGGTAGGTTTATTCCTAGGTATTTTATTCTTTTTGTTGCAGTGGTAAATGAGAGTGTTTCCTTAATTTCTCTTTCAGATTTTTCATCATTAGTGTATAGGAATGCAAGAGATTTCTGTACATTAATTTTGTATCCTGCTACTCTACCAAATTCATTGATTAGCTCTAGTAGTTTTCTGGTAGCATCTTTAGGATACTCTATGTATAGTATCATGTCATCTGCAAACAGTGACAGCTTTACCTCTTCTTTTCTGATTTGGATTTCTTTTTCTTCTCTGATTGCTGTGGCTAAAACTTCCAAAACTATGTTGAATAATAGTGGTGAGAGTGGGCAACCTCGTCTTGTTCCTGATCTTAGAAGAAATGGTTTCAGTTTTTCACCATTGAGAACAATGTTGGCTGTGCGTTTGTCATATATGGCCTTTGTTATAATTGAGGTACGTTCCCTCTGTGCCTACTTTCTGGAGAGTTTTTATCATAAATGGGTGTTGAATTTTGTCAAAAGCTTTTTCTGCATCTATTGAGATTATCATATGGTTTTTATCCTTCAATTTGTTAATATGGTTTATCACACTGATTGATTTATGTATATTGAAGAATCCTTGCGTTCTTGGGATAAACCCCACTTGATCATGGTGTATGATCCTTTTAATGTGTTGTTGGATTCTGTTTGCTAGTATTTTGTTGAGGATTTTTTGCATCTACGTTCATCAGAGATATTGGTCTGTAGTTTTCTTTTTCTGTGAAATCTTTGTCTGGTTTTGGTATCAGGGTGATGGTGGCCTCATAGAATGAGTTTGGGAGTGTTCCTCCCTCTGCTATATTTTGGAAGAGTTTGAGAAGGATTGGTGTTAGCTCTTCTCTAAATGTTTGATAGAATTGGCCTGTGAAGCCATCTGGTCCTGGGCTTTTGTTTGTTGGAAGATTTTAAATCACAGTTTCAATTTCAGTACTTGTGGTTGGTCTGTTTATATTTTCTCTTTCTTCCTGGTTCAGTCTTGGAAGTTTGTGCTTTTGTAAGAATTTGTCCATTTCTTCCAGGTTGTCCATTTTATTGGCATAGAGTTGCTTGTAGTAATCTCACATGATCCTTTGTATTCCTGCAGTGTCAGTTGTTACTTCTCCTTTTTCATTTCTAATTCTGTTGAATTGGATCTTCTCCCTTTTTTTCTGGATGAGTCTGGCTAATGGTTTATCAATTTTGTTTATCCTCTCAAAGAACCAGCTTTTAGTTTTATTGATCTTTGCTACTGTTTTCTTCATTTCTTTTTCATTTATTTCTGATCTGATCTTTATGATTTCTTTCCTTCTGCTGACTTTGGGTTTGTTTGGTTTATTTGTTCTTCTTTCTCTAATTGCTTTAGGTGTAGGGTTAGGTTGTTTATTTGAGATGTTTCTTGTTTCTTAAGGTAGGATTGTATTGCTATCATCAACTTCCCTCTTAGAACTGCTTTTGCTGCATCCCATAGGTTTTGGGTCGTTGTGTGTTCATTGTCATTTGTTTCTAGGTATTTTTTGATTTCCTCTTTGATTTCCTCTGTGATCTCTTGGTTATTAAGTATTCTATTATTTAACCTCCATGTGTTTATATTTTTTACAGATCTTTTCCTGTAACTGATATCTAGTCTCATAGCATTGTGGTCAGAAAAGATATTTGATACGATTTCAATTTTCTTAAATTTACCAAGGCTTGATTTGTGACCCAAGATATCTTCTATCCTGGAGAATGTTCCATGAACACTTGAGAAGAAAGTGTATTCTGTTTTTTTTGGATGGAATGTCCTATAAATATCAATTAAGTCCATCTTGTTTAATGTATCATTTAAAGCTTGTATTTCCTTATTTATTTTCATTTTGGATGATCTGTCCATTGGTGAAAGTGGGCTGTTAAAGTCCCCTTTTATGATTGTGTTACTGTCGATTTCCCCTTTTATGGCTGTTAGCATTTGCCTTATGTATTGAGGTGCTCCTATGCTGGGTGCATAAATATTTACAATTGTTATATCTTCTTCTTGGATTGATCCCTGTATCATTATGTAGTGTCCTTTTTCTCTTGTAATAGTCTTTGTTTTGAAGTCTATTTTGTCTGGTATGAGAATTGCTACTCCACCTTTCTTTTGATTTCCATTTGCATGGAATATCTTTTTCCATCCCCTCACTTTCAGTCTGTATGTATTCCTAGGTCTGAAGTGGGTCTCTTGTAGACAGCATATGTACCGGTTTTATTTTTGTATCCCTTCAGCCAGTCTATGTCTTTTGGTTGGAACATTTAGTCCATTTACATTTAAGGTAATTATTGATATGTATGTTCCTATTACCATTTTCTTAATTGTTTTGTTTTTGTTTTTGTGGGTATTTTCCTTCTCTTGTGTTTCCTGCCTAGACAAATCCCTTTAGCATTTGTTGTAAAGCTGGTTTGGTGGTGCTGAATTCTCTTAACTTTTGCTTATCTGTAAAGGTTTTAATTTTTCCATCAAATCTGAATGAGATCCTTGCTGGGTAGAGTAATCTTGGTTGTAGGTTTTTCCCTTTCATCACTTTAAATATGTCCTGCCACTCCCTTCTGGCTTGCAGAGTTTCTGCTGAAAAACCAGCTATTACCCTTATGGGGATTCCCTTGTATGTTATTTGTTGCTTTTCCCTTGCTGCTTTTAATATTTTTTCTTTGTATTTAATTTTTGATAGTTTGATTAATATGTGTCTTGACGTGTTTCTCTTTTGGTTTATCCTGTATGGTACTCTCTGTGCTTTCTGGACTTGATTGACTATTTCCTTTCCCATGTGTAGGGATGTTTCTGACTATAATCTCTTCAAATATTTTCTCAGTCCCTTTCTTTTTCTCTTCTTCTTCTGGAACCCCTATAATTCGAATGTTGGTGCATTTAATGTTATCCCAGAGGTCTCTGTTACTGTCCTCAATTCTTTTCATTTTTTTTTCTTTATTCTGCTCTTTGGCGGTTATTTCCACCATTTTGTCTTCCAGCTCACTTATCCGTTCTTCTGCCTCAGTTATTCTGCTATTGATCCCTTCTGGAGTATTTTTAATATCAGTAATTGTGCTGTTCATCACTGTTTGTTTGCTCTTTAGTTCCTCTAGATCCTTGTTAAATGTTTCTTGTATTTTCTCCATTCTGTTTCTGAGATTTTGGGTCATCTTTACTATCATAACTCTGGATTATTTTTCAGGTAGGTTGCCTATTTCATCTTCATTTATTTGGCCTTGTAGGTTTTTACCTTGCTCCTTCATCTGTAACATATTTTTTTGTTGTTTCATTTTTTTTTTTTCTCTTTTTGATGGGTGATGCTGTATTCCTGCCTTACTGGTTGTTTGGCCTGAGTTGTCCAGCACTGGAGTTTGCAGGCCGTTGGATAGAGCCGGGTCTTGGTGCCAAGGTGAGGACCTCTGGGAGGCCTCACTCCGATTAATATTCCCTGGGGTCCGAGGTTCTCTGTTAGTCCAGCAGTTTGGACTCAGAGCTCCCATCACAGGAGCTTGGGCCCGACCTCTGGCCTGGGCACCAAGATCTCACAAGCCAGTTTGCTGGCAGTTCGTCCCATCCCCTTAGGAGTCCATGGCCCCCACTGGTGCCTGGTAGGTGGACTACTTTTGAGGAGACTCGAATTCCACGTCCTCCTAGTAGGCCATCTTGACTCCGCCCTCTGCTAAATGTTAACATTAGGAAAAGCTGAGTGAAGCATAGAGGGGATCGCTGTACTGTTTGTGCAACTTTTCTGTAAGTATAAAATTATATCAAAATAAACATTTATTTTTTAAAGCATAAAGTAATGGGACTGTTGTTAAGACTTCCTCACATTGCTAAATGGTTTAGTATTAGTTCTATTGTGAATTACATATTGGGAGGGAAGATGAGGCACTAGAATCATTTTAGGGCTCAGGGCCTCTAAATGCTACTTTCAGCAAATTGGCTCTGTCCCCGGGAAATCACCAGGCAGCTCTATTCCTCACCCAAGCCCATTTCTTCCCTCCTTGGAGGTTGAAGGAACTTAGAGACACCTCCTACTGCACCACCACTCCCTCCTCCAGGACGGTTCAAAGGGCTTGGGCCCCTGACCCCCAGGGTGTGGGCATACTTTATGGTGTCAATAGGGCAATCCCACCAGAATAGACCATTCAACCTTAATTCCAGAGACAGAGTATGCATGCTTGGGGCAGGGTCATTTCATTAGGGTAATAATAAATCCTACTTTCCAGGTTATAAGAATTAGATGAGATAATATATGCTTCAACAAGGGTGGACCTTGAAAACAGTATGCTAAGTGAAATAAGCCAGATACAGAAGGACAAATATGATTCCACTTATATGAGGTGCCTGAAATAAGCAAACTCACAACAACAGGAAGTAGATTAGTGGTTACCAGGAAGGGGGCAGTGGGCGAGTGAGGAGCTGTTGTTTAATGGGTACAGAGTTTCTCTTGAGATGATGAAAAATTTCTGGAGCTGAATGGCAGTGATAGTTGCACAACAATATGAATGTACTTAATGCCACTGAACTGCACACTGGGAAATGGTTAAGGTGGTAAATTTTATGTTTATGTATGTCTTACCACGATCAAAAATACTAAGAAAATTCAAAGAATTAGATGAGATGATTAAAAGTTCTTATAAAGCCCCAGCCCATAGTGGACACAGATACCATTAGCTTGCTCTTTCACTAAAGTTTTAGAAAATAGAACTATTATGTAATTGTTCCATGTGATTTTTGACCATGGCAGCCACATTTGTTTTTTATAATTAACCACATTCTTAACCCCAATATGACGTGGGTTTCAACATTCATTTTTTATTCTAATACAATGTTAAGACTGAATGATGAATTTTTTAAAAACATTAGGCTCACATGTCCTGTCAGAGCATTTCTGTTTAGCATAGCAGATCAAAACTGAAATCAACTACATGATTCCCAGTGGTGCTGTGAGGAATTTTGGCCATGGCTCTAGGTACAGTTTTACAGATATGCTTGCATATACCCTAACACTGTTGATTAATTAAATTGTGTTCCTCCCCAGGTTTGGGCAATCACTCATAACCCTCTTCCCACTGGAGCTGCCGTTGCTCCTACCACTTCCAACAGAGGACCCCTGAGCCACCTGTGGTGATAATTTCATGCCTAGGCCCTCAGCCTAGGTTTGGCATTTCTGTGACCACTGTAGCTGAACTTGAAAGTTGCTCTTAGAGTTAGTGTTATCATGACATCTTGCTGCTTCTGAGCATGTGGCCAAACTCTGCCAAGATGCTGACACATGACTGGCATTTCATTGCCTGTTTCACTTAGCCCCGGTTTTGTGACAAGGCTCCCGCTGCCTGGTGAGACTTCATGCTCAGCCTTTTGTTAAATGAGGCTTATGTGCAAGGTCCTGGCCTTGGACGTCAGGGTGAGACACTGTCTTGCAGAATACTTCTTTTTTATGGTTTTCTGTAATGGAAATTTCCTTGTTCCACACTTCAGCTTTGGTTTTATAATCACTGATTATATAATGAATTCTGGTTCTGTTCTGGCAAAATCAGTCTGCACTATTAAAGACACAGAAGGGGGCTTCCCTGGTGGCGCAGTGGTTGGGAGTCCGCCTGCAGATGCAGGGGACGTGGGTTCGTGCCCCGGTCCGGGAAGATCCCACATGCCGCGGAGCGGCTGGGCCCGTGAGCCATGGCCGCTGAGCCTGTGCGTTCGGAGCCTGTGCTCCGCAACAGGAGAGGCCGCATCAGTGAGAGGCCCGCGTACCGAAAGAAAAAAAAAAG
>NW_006792541.1:1029439-1079350 GCF_000442215.2 Lipotes vexillifer
CTGCGCGTCCGGAGCCTGTGCTCCGCAACGGGAGAGGCCACAACAGTGAGAGGCCCGCGTACAGCAAAAAAAAAAAAAAAAAAAAAGACACAGAAGATACAGCTGCTTTAGAACTTACAGAGATGTATCCTCCAGGTCCATAAGTCCCACCGCCTCCACCACCATCCTTGTCAATCTCCTGAAAGATCAGTTTCACGGTATAATACAATTTGGTGGGGACGGTAGTGCCATAGCATGACAGCTCCTTCACTGTGGCACAAAGAGTAGCAGGTCCTCGTTTTGCAGTTTGCAATTTTGTGAAACATCAGCTACCTCTAGTGGGGCTAACTGCCTCCCTCATGTCTAAGTACTTGAAAGTCTTTGGCCTTGACTTCAAGATTTGGGTTTCCAGATAAAATACACAACTCCCAGTTAAATTTCAATTGTAGATAGACAATGAATACATTTTTTTAGCATAAGTACGTCCCATGCAGTACCCGGGACATACTTACACTAAAAAAAGTGCTCATTATTTGTCTGAAATTCAAATGTAACTGGGCAGCCTCTTATTTTTCCTTGCTAAATCTGGCAGCCCTACTCAAGATCAGACTCTTGTCATTGTCCTATCCTCTGGGTCTGTCCTTGTGGGACTCGGATAATTCATTCTGCCAAGAAGCCTGAGACAGAATGAGGGAAAGGAAGAATCTTAATCACACTTGGCCTTTTGTTCTATCTAGCTCCGAGTGTCACAGATATGCATTAAATTCATAAATAAATGAAAACCTCTCATTTAGACAGCTGAAGTTTAGTTCATTTCTATCCTGAAACTTTAGCAAATTGGATTCCATTGAAAGGAAGGGTGGTGTAAAGAGGAAAGAATGATCTAGGGACTGAGTCACTCATCCCAGGCCCAGTGACCATGGTGTGGAGTGACCACAGCGTAGCACTCTCTGTTTAGTCTCTATTTGAAAACTTAAAGGATTCAATTAAATGACCTCTAAGACCTCTTCCAGGGCTAATAATTCTGTGGTTCTGGCTTCAAAAGGCCTGAAACTTCTGAGGTATGTTACTGAAAAATCACAATATTAGATTTTAAAGTTTTAAGGGCTTCCCTAGTGGTGCAGTGGTTGAGAGTCCGCCTGCCGATGCAGGGGACGCGGGTTCGTGGCCCGGTCCGGGAGGATCCCACATGCCGTGGAGCGGCTGGGCCCGTGAGCCATGGCCGCTGAGCCTGCGCGTCTGGAGCCTGTGCTCCGCAACGGGAGAGGCCACAACAGTGAGAGGCCTGCGTGCTGCAAAATAAATAAATAAATAAAAAGTTTTTAAACTTAAGGAATTTTTTATTAATGCTTAATTTTTAAAATAAGTTGCTTACTGATTTTCTGAGAAGCATACGTATCTTGACACTTCCTCAGAGCTCTTCCTATTACATTAAATATTTTGTGCAAACTTTTTACATAATTAGTATTCAGGTACAAGATTTGCCCATCAGGATACTCTAATAGAATTTTCCACGTCTATCATTCTTTTTTTTTTTGCGGTACGCGGGCCTCTGAATCAACAGGTTACCAAGTCCACTTAGTTCTACCTCCTAAATGTCTCTTGAATCTCTGTCCATTCCAAGAACACTGCCTTAGTTCAAGCCCTCTCACCTGAACTAGGTAGGTAGTAGTCTTCAGAATCTTTCCCACCCACCTGCACAGAGACAGAGTGATATTTCTAAAATGTGGCTCAGATCATCCTAACCCCTTCTCACCATAGCCATCCACTGCTTAGAGAAGAAGGGCTAAACTCTTTTACATGAGAAATGTGACCTTTCTTTTTTTTTGTTTTTTTCTTTTTGCGGTACGCAGGCCTCTCGCTGCTGTGGCCTCTCCCGTTGCGGAGCACAGGCTCCGGACGCACAGGCCCAGCGGCCATGTCTCGCGGGCCCAGCCGCTCCGCGGCACGTGGGATCCTCCCGGACCAGGGCACGAACCCGTGTCCCCTGCATCGGCAGGCGGACTCTCAACCACTGCGCCACCAGGGACGCCCAGAAATGTGACCTTTCGATGCATGACCACAGCTGATTACTCCCAACTTCATCTCCCTCTTCAATACCCCACAACTTGCCATTTCGCCTGTCCATTATCTCCTTCCAGGCTTGCCTATACTGATCCCTTTACAGAAATATCCCTCCTTTATCTCCAGCTGGTGAATTCCTACTCATCCTTCAAGACCTCATTTAAGGGTCACCTGTGGGCAGGCTTCTCTGCTTAGTCCCCTTCCTTACTCTACCACATGCCCACTTAGTGACCACTCATGCAACACCTCAGCACGTTGTTTATACCCTCGCTGTACTGCTAACCCTTTGCATTACAATTACATATTTTCCACCTGTTTCCTCTACTGAACTAAGAACTCTTTGAAGATGGGGCCATGGATTATTTGGCTTTGCATCCCTAGGACCTAGCAAGGGGCTTGGGACAAGGCAAGTGCTCCATAAACATTATTTGCGGGGTTGGGGGTGGATAAATGAAATAAAAAAGAGGTGGAATTTTTAGATAGGTATCGTGCTAAGTGCTTTATCTCATTTATTTCCTATAACAACTTTATAGAGGAAGATAATACTACTACTGCCATTTTTATAGATTAAGAAACAGAGAGTTTAAGTAACTTGCCTAAGTCCACATGTTAATAAATGATAGAGTCCACAGATGGCTTTTGTTCCTCCAGATTCTTTCCTTGCTCAACTATGCGAGGGTATTGATGAGCAGAGGAGAGGTCAAATGTCAGCAGGCTGTAAGGGAACACTATAAGAGCAGGGAGATTCTACAGATTGGATAATCTGTTTCTCAATTTTAGAAACTCATTACTCATTAATTAAATATTCTGTGAATCCCACTTAAATTCCAGGCTTCCTGATCTTTATTTTTACATTTTACAGTTTTTATTTTTATAAAATATTTGCTATTACAGAAAAGTACATAAAATATATGTATGGTTTAAGAGTAATTATTACATGTTTAATCTCCACACATGTCAAGAAATAGAATTGTCAGGGCCTCAGAACCCTGCCTACCTTGTCTCTCTTCCTGAGCTCTGGAGAAATCACCATCTTGACTTCTCTGATAATCATTTCCTTGCTTTTATTTGTTGCTTTGCCACATAGATAGATATAGATAGAGACATATAAATATATATTTCGAGTTTCCTATTGCTGCTATAACAAACTACCACAAACTTTGTGGCTTAAAATTATCTTACCGTTCTAGAGATCAGAAGTCTAAAATGGCTCTGCAGGGCTGTGTTCCTTCTAGAGGCTGGGATGGAATCTGTTATCTTGCCTTGTTCAGTTCTAAAGGCTGCCCCTTTCCTGCATCTTCAAAGCCAGCAGCATGGCATCTTCTGTCCTCTCTTCCCTTTGCTTTTGTTCTCTTGTCTCTATGACTCTGACTCTCCTACCTCCCTCTCAAAAGGTAGCCTTGTGTTTGCATTGGGCTCAACTGGATAATCCAGAATAATCTCCCTATCTCAAGATTCTTAATAACATTTGCGAAGTTCTTTTTACCTTATAAGGTAACATACTTACAGGTTCCAGGGATTAGGATGTGGACATCTTTGGGGGACATTTACCAGTTTATCACAACCTCTAAATTATTTCCTTTAGTAATGTCTATTCTTGAACTTCATTTATATGGAATCATATGGTATATATTCTTTTTCTCATATAATCCATTTACATTTAATGTAATTATTTATATATTAGAGTTTAAAACTACCACCTCATTTATATTTGTCCCATGTATTATGCATTGCCTTTACTTTCCTTTCTTGCCTTCTGGGGTTGTTCAAAGAAATTTTTTAATGACCCCATTCTTTTCCTTCTACTGGTATGAAAATTATATACTCTCTATTTTTTTTAGGGATTATTCTAGAACTTAATATGCATCCTAAACTTAAAGTCTGAAATTAATCAATGCCTTTACTTTCTCCCACATAATTCAAAGACCTTAAAATATTTTAATTCCGTTTGCACTTCCTGACATGTTTTGTTCTCAAATATTTTAGCTCTATCTTGTTATTATTGTTGTAAGTTTTGCCCTTAAAGACATTATAACTCGTTTTATACAGTTAATATTCACTTAGATGTATCCATATATTTATCATTTTCTTTGCTTTCTTTTGTCTCCTATCTCAGGTCTTCCTTGTGAGATCACTTTTATTTTACCTAAAGGAAAGGTCTTAAATCAGAGTGTGCTGGTGGCAAACTCTCTCAGCTTTGATCTGTCTAAAAATAACTTTATTATGACCTCATTCTTGAAAGACTTTTGAGGGTGTAGAATTCTAGGTTGCCAATTATTTAAGTTTATAAACCACAGGTTTATATAAGTACATAAGTATATAAACCATTGATGGTTTCATTCCACTGGCTTTTGGCTTCCTTTGTTACTTCCTATTACTACTGAGAATTCAGCTACTGTTTAGTTGCCACTCCTTTGAAGATCATCCTTTTCTCTGGTTAATTTTAACATCTTATTTGGCTTTGGTTTGATGAGTCTGGGTATAAATTTCTTTTTATTTTTTCTACTTATTATTCTTGTATCTATGGATTGATATCTTTGATCAGTTTAGAAAAATTCTTAGCCATTATCTCTGCAAATATTATCTTTATCCAAGCACTTCTCTCTTCTCCTTCTGAAAGTCTGATTAAATGAATGCTACACCTTTCATCTGTTTTCTTGCCTCTTAACCTCTCTTTTACATTTGCCATATTATTGTTTCTCTACACTGTACTCTGAAGAATTTCTCCTGATCTATATTTCACTTCTCTAATTTTATCTTCAGTTATATCTAAGCTGCTTAAACATGACTGTTGAGTTTTTAATTTGGGTTATTGTATTTTTTATTTTGAGACATTCTATTTGGTTCTTTTTAAATCTGCTAAATCACTTTTTATCATTTCCTTTTCTGTCCATATGTTTTCTACTTTTTCTTTGAATTGAGTAAGCATAGTTGCTTTTATAGATTGTCTAGTGATTTCAAAATCTGAAGTCTTTGAAGGTCTCTTTCTTTTAGTTCTCATTCCTGATGGCTTATGTCCTTGTACGCTTAGTTATTTTTGACTGTACACTGTTTGTTGTCCTTGAAATTTTATTTGGAGGGATTCTTTGAAGACTAGGTTGACACTAATTTTCTCCAGAAAGAACTTTCATTTGCATCTGCTAGGCACACAGGGACACTTTAAATCATTTTAAAGTAAAGTCACAACTTAAGAGAGTTTTATGGTATTATGGTTTCTTTTTCTTTTTGTTTTTGTTCATTTATTTATTTTTTTCATCATCAAATTGATGTGGATTTGGAAGCTGTGGAAGTACTAACTTGTAGTTATAACTTCTCAGAGCAGTTCCCTGCATTTACTACCTGTCCTGCTCTGCTCATCATAAGGACCTGAGGGAAGAGGATCCTTTACTTTTGTTTCACCCTTGCCCTGAGGGTTTTACCCTTATTAGTGAGGGGAGGAGCAGATGCTGGGCTTTGGCTTTGTCCTTGTCCTGAGAAGCCCACAGAACCAAAGTTCAAGTTTGCCCAAAATGGCAAATGTTCTTAGTTCAAAAACAGCTTCAGACTGCCTTGTCTCCCTTTGATTTGGGGCTTTAACTTCTTAATATCTTGCCAGAGCTTTGATGCTTTTAAGAAGTTATAAAAAATTTTTTTTTAGTCAGTGTTTTTTGTTGTTTCTAGTAGGAGGTTGGTCTGATCCCCATCTTGCCTTATTCCTGGAAATGGAAGTCCTTTGCTCATCTTCCTAGGCTTGGCTGAACTGCACACTTAGAAACTAGAAACCAACATGATCTACTGTAAGCAAGTTAACATATGAAAAAGTAAGCACGTATTTTATTCTTTTTTTTTAAACATCTTTATTGCAGTATAATTGCTTTACATTGTTGTGTTAGTTGCTGCTGTATAACAAAGTGAATCAGCTATACATATACATATATCCCCATATCCCCTCCCTCTTGCATCTCCCTTCCACCCTCCCTACCCCACCCCTCTAGGTGGACAAAAGCACCGAGCTGATCTCCCTGTGCTATGCGGCTGCTTCCCACTAGCTATCTATTATACATTTGGTAGTGTATGTATGTCAGTGCCACTCTCTCCCTCCATCTCAGCTTACCCTTCCCCCTCCCCGTGTACTCAAGTCCATTCTCTACGTCTGTGTCTCTATTTCTGTCCTGCCACTAGGTTCTGCAGAACCATTTTCTTTTTTTTTTTTAGATTCCATATATATATGTTAGCCTACGGTATTTGTTTTTCTCTTTCTTACTTCACTCTGTATGACAGTCTCTAGGTCCATCCACACCTCTACAAATGACCCAATATCATTCCTTTTTATGGCTGAGTAATATTCCCTTGTAAATATGTGCCACATCTTCTTTATCCATTCATCTGTCGATGGACACTTAGGTTGCTTCCATGTCCTGTCTATTGTAAATGGTGCTGCAATGAACATTGTGGTACATGACTCTTTTTGAATTATGGTTTTCTCAGGGTATATGCCCAGTAGAGGGATTGCTTGGTCATATGGTAGTCCTACTTTTAGTTGTTTAAGGAACCACCACACTGTTCTCCATAGTGGCTGTATCAATTTCCATTCCCACCGACAGTGCAAGAGGGTTCCCTTTTCTCCACACCCTCTCCAGCATTTATTGTTTGTAAAGTTTTTGATGATGGCCATTCTGACTGGTAGGAGGTGATACCTCATTGTAGTTTTGATTTGCATTTCTCTAATGATTAGTGATGTTGAGCATTCTTTCACGTGTTTGTTGGCAATCTGTTTATCTTCTTTAGAGAAATGTCTATTTAGGTCTTCTGCCCATTTTTGGATTGGGTTGTTTGTTTTTTTGATATTGAGCTGCATGAGCTGCTTGTATATTTTGGAGATTAATCCTTTGTCAGTTGCAAATATTTTCTCCCATCCTGAGGGCTGTCTTTGTGTCTTGCTTATGGTTTCCTTTGCTGTACAAAAGCTTTTAAGTTTAATTAGGTCCCATCTGTTTATTTTTGTTTTTATATCCATTTCTCTAGGAGGTGGGTCAAAAAGGATCTTGCTGTGATTTATGTCAGAGTGTTCTGCCTATGTATTCCTCTAATTTTTTTATAGTGTCTGGCTTTACATTTAGGTCTTTAATCCATTTTGAGTTTATTTTTGTGTATGGTGTTAGGGAGTGTTCTAATTTCATTCTTTTACATGTAGCTGTCCAGTTTTCCCAGCACCAATTATTGCAGGGACTGTCTTTTCTCCACTGTATATTCTTGCCTCATTTATCAAAGATAAGGTGACCAAAGGTGCATGGGTTTATCTCTGGGCTTTCCAAGCTGTTCCACTGATCTATATTTCTGTTTTTGTGCCAGTACCATACTGTCTTGATTACTGTAGCTTTGTAGTATAGTCTGAAGTCAGGGAGCCTGATTCCTCCAGCTCCATTTTTCTTTCTCAAGATTGCTTTGGCTATTCGGGGTCTTTTGTGTCTCCATGCAAATTGTACAATTTTTTGTTCTAGTTCTGTGAAAAATGCCATTGGTAGTTTGATAGGGATTGCATTGAATGTGTAGATTGCTTTGGGTAGTAGAGTCATTTTCACAATGTTTATTCTTCCAGTCCAAGAACATGGTATATCTCTCCATCTGTTTGCATCATCTTTAACTTCTTTCATCAGTGTCTTATCATTTTCTGCATAAAGGTCTTTTGTCTCCTTAGGTAGGTTTATTCCTAGGTATTTTACTCTTTTTGTTGCAGTGGTACATGGGAGTGTTTCCTTAATTTCTCTTTCAGATTTTTCATCATTAGTGTATGGGAATCCAAGAGATTTCTGTGCATTAATTTTGTATCCTGCCACTCTACCAAATTCATTGATTAGCTCTAGTAGTTTTCTGGTAGCATCTTTAGGATTCTCTATGTATAGTATCATGTCACCTGCAAACAGTGACAGTTTTACTTCTTGCTTTCTGATTTGGATTCCTTTTATTTCCTTTTCTTCTCTGATTGCTGTGGCTAAAACTTCCAAAACTATGTTGAATAATAGTGATGAGAGTGGGCAACCTTGTCTTGTTCCTGATCTTAGAGGAGATGGTTTCAGTTTTTCACCGTTGAGAACGATGTTGGCTGTGTATTCATCATATATGGTCTTTATTATGTTGAGGTACATTCCCTCTGTGCCTACTTTCTGGAGTTTTTATCATAAATGGGTGTTGAATTTTGTCAAAAGCTTTTTCTGCATCTATTGAGATTATCATATGGTTTTTATCCTTCAATTTGTTAATATGGTTTATCACACGGATTGATTTACGTATATTGAAGAATCCTTGCATTCTTGGGGTAAACCCCACTTGATCATGATGTATGATCCTTTTAATGTGCTGTTGGATTCTGTTTGCTAGCATTTTGTTGAGGATTTTTGCATCTATGTTCATCAGTGATACTGGCCTGTGGTTTTCTTTCTTTGTGACATCTTTGTCTGGTTTTGGTATCAGGGTGATGGTGGCCTCGTAGAATGAGTTGGGGAGTATTCCTCCCTCTGCTGTATTTTGGAAGATTTTGAGAAGGATTGGTGTTAGCTCTTCTCTAAATGTTTGGTAGAATTTGCCTGTGAAACCATCTGGTCCTGGGCTTTTGTTTGTTGGAAGATTTTTAATCACCGTTTCAATTTCAGTGCTTGTGATTGGTCTGTTTATGTTTTCTATTTCTTCCTGGTTCAGTCTTGGAAGGTTGTGCTTTTGTAAGAATTTGTCCATTTCTTCCAGGGTGTCCATTTTATTGGCATATAGTTGCTTGTAGTAATCTCTCATGATCCTTTGTATTTCTGCAGTGTCAGTTATTACTCCTCCTTTTTCATTTCTAGTTCTGTTAATCTGTGTCTTCTCCCTTTTTTTCTTGATGAGTCGGGCTTATGGTTTATCAATTTTTTTTTATCCTCTCAAAGAACCAGCTTTTAGTTTTATTGATCTTTGCTATTGTTTCCTTCATTTCTTTTTCATTTTTTTCTGATCTGATCTTTATGATTTCTTTCCTTCTGCCACTATTTGGGAGTTTTTTGTTCTTCTTTCTCTAATTGCTTTAGGTGTAAGGTTAGGTTGTTTATTTGAGACTTTTTTGTTTTTTTAAATTTAATTACTAATTAATTAATTTATTTTTGGCCACATTGGGTCTTGGTCACTGCATGCAGTGACCAAGTTCCTCTAGCTGCAGTGAACGGCAGCTACTCTTCATTGCGGTGCACGGGCTTCTCATCACGGCGGCTTCTCTTGTTGCAGAGCCCAGGCTCTAAGCGCGCAGGCTTCATTAGTTTGGCTCATGGGCTCTATAGCACAGGCTCAGTAGTTGGGGCGCATGGGCTTAGTTGCTCCGTGGCATGTGGGATCATCCCGGAGCGGGGCTCGAACCTGTGTCCCCTGCATTGGCAGGCAGATTCCCAACCACTGTGCCACCAGGTAAGCCCTTTTCTTGTTTCTTGAGGTAGGACTGTATTACTATAAACTTCCCTCTTAGAACTGGTTTTGCTGCATCCCATAGGTTTTGGGTCATCGTGTTTTCATTGTCATTTGTTTCTCAGTATTTTTTGATTTCCTCAGCAATCTCTTGATTATTTAGTAGCATATTGTTTAGCCTCCATGTGTTTGTATTTTTTACACTTTTTTTTCCTGTAATTGATATCTAGTCTCAGCACATTTTTTTTTCTTGTTTTTTTTTTTTTTTTTTTTTTTGTCGGTTTTGGGGTAGCCTCCATGTGTTTGTATTTTTTACACTTTTTTTTCCTGTAATTGATATCTAGTCTCAGCACATTTTTTTTTCTTTTTTTTTTTTTTTTTTTTTTTTTTGTGCGGTATGCAGGCCTCTCACTGTTGCGGCCTCTCCCGTTGTGGAGCACAGGCTCCGGACATGCAGGCTCAGCGGCCATGGCTCACGTGCCTAGCTGCTCCGCGGCATGTGGGATCTTCCCGGACCGGGGCATGAACCCGTGTCCCCTGCATCGGCAGGCAGACTCTCAACCACTGCACCACCAGGGAAGCCCTCAGCACATTTTTTGTAAGTCTCTTGTACTTCAGGGAAAGAATCTTTGCAAGGTTCCCTTAAATAGGCTACAAAAATTGAACTGCCTAAAAATTTTCAGGAAAATATCTGAAATTTTCTAAGAAATGTTTTCTTCCCCCCAATTTAATTTCCTAACCACTACTAAATTATTTTAAAATTGCAACACTTTATCCAGAAATTACTTTTCCAGAAAACTCAACCACCCAAGAATCCAAAAGTAAAAGTAAATAAAATGACCCTATACAGTCCAATTAGATGGCAAAAGCAATTTCTCCTTATTTAATGTACTTTATTCATCAGAAGTCCTTAAGGCCTCATTCAGAGTTAACTCTTATTTTATACACAATTCAAAGAAACCTCCTTGTCTGGTGTTCTAGCCCATAAACACTTAAAAGGAATAGCTTGAAGGAAAACATGCATTTTGGAAGGCAAGCTCATTGTAAGAGCCAGGAATGGCATCTGACGACTCCGCAGGTGAAGAGTAGACAAGACTATAAAAAACTGTCCAAAAAGGTCAAGAAGAGGAGCATGGAGATATTTGCCCAACATTCTACAAAAGTTTGTGGGAGGTTCATTGCACCATTCACAGCTTAGTGAACAAATGTCTACACTCTTGGTGTTGACCCTGTGGCAGCATCAAACCAGTGAAGTGGTTCCTAAAGGCAGAGAGGGATGCAATGTCTTTAATACATTTTCTATATTTTTAAGGAATTAAAATTTTTAATTACTTTTATGGTAAAATTTTCCTGATTTGGAGAATCTCACTCACTAGCAGGGTCTGAAAAATAAGGATTTCTGTATTAACAGCCTCTTGAAATCCAAGTTTCCTCTGAGAGTGACTCCAGCAAATTCAGAGCTTATAAATACCCTAAATGTGCCTTTCAGTCCTTTAGCCTTCAATCTAGGAGTTGAAAGAAGGGATATTTTTCTCAGTATCACTGAGCTCTAAAATAGGAATTTAAGAGAAAACAACTATAGTGGCCACGTTTGAGAGAAAGAGGCAGAGATGGAAAGGGTCTGGCTTTACTTCGGAGCAGCCCCAGTTTGGGCCGGTTATATAGATACACAAAAAAGAAGTTTATCAGTGCAAAATGGAACTGTCAAGATTGTTAAGTGATAGCTAATAATCAGCGTTCAAAAGTTGCATTGGGAAGGGGAGATGAAGGAGAGGGAGGAAAGAAAATATTCCCCAGACAGTCCTGCTTTTGTTTATCTCCCTTTCAGCCCAATGGATGCTGCCTTTGCCTCCTGATGTATGTTAGGAGACACAGCTCTCAACTTACACACTGATTTTGGATCTCACCGAAATGCAGGCCCCGTTTCTGTGGTATAGGAGAATCATTACTTGAAAGGTTTCAGACTTTGCTGATCCCGTGAAATGAGATGCTGAGTTTTAGTATCATTCTCATTATTGTATCATTAGTATCATTCTAGAGTCTCAAAAGCTGGAAAACCCAGACACCTGCTTATTGCAAGATGCTGGCTACTCTATATCCAATGTAAATTCCCTGTGTTTTCCCCTTAGTATTTATCATACCAACTTGACTTTCCAAGTACTTAATTTGTATTTGTAAGCTATTTTCTTTTTTTATTCCATGAATGGAGTTAACAACTGGACTGTAGTAGGAGAAAAGGACTTCTGTTTTGTGTAGAATTGGCAAGTAGGTGTCATTTTGCAAGTCAGTTCTGGTAGATTTGATGGAAAAGCGATGTTCTGAAGAATATTGAAACTGCTTCCAAGTTCATGAGGGAAGAGTTCAGAGATCCATTAGCAACGTCTGCTCCAACACAGGACTGGGAGTATAGCATGCCTGTCGAATATTTGTTATCGGTGGCTTAGTTCAACAAATACTGAACATCAAGTAGTGTGCAAAGTGCAGGATTTTGTTTGTTTTATATTGTTTTTGTTTTAAATAAAGAAGACATTGTTCCTTTATTTAATGTAATAAATGGTGGACACATGACCAAACAACTAAAATCCACTGTGGAATATGCGGTAATGAAAGCATATCAAGGTCCAAAGGGTCAGAGAGGAAGAAGTGGGATGACGTATCAGGGAAGTGGTCTAGAAGGCCTGACATCAGCAATTTCAGAAAGCCAGACGGCCTCAGCTTTGGTCTGAATTCATCCCTTCTCACCTCAACCACTAACAAATGGCAGAGCACCAGTACATGACCAGTTTCTGGGCAGATTTCCCGTAGGCATTTTAATAAATAGCTCATATAGCTCTTCTCTCTGTCATCTACAGCCTCATCTCATTATCAGGAAATCCTGACTGGATGCCACAAGTGTATAGTGTACCGCCCTGTGGACATCTGAAGGAGCCAAGGCAGGACTGCATAGAGAGCACTCTAATGGGCTCAGGCTTTCAAAGCACACATGCTAACAATGACAGAAATGGCCCAGAACCAAGGACAATTTTTTTTCCCCAAGGACAATTATTTTTTAAATGCATAAGCTTTGTGAGTAGTGTCAGGAAGGTCAAAAATCCAGAATAATCCAAGGTTTATGAAAAATGCTAAACAAAAGGGCTATTTATAAGTTTGTTTGGACCAAAGCCACCAAGTAAGACTAATTTTGGAGGAAAGATGTATAATGCTAACATATACAAGAACATTATAAGAAAGAAATCATAATTACAAAATTATTTTCCATCATTTTCCTCTGTATAAGGTGTTTCTCACAGGTGGTGCATCAAACTCACCTAGAGTGTTTGTAAAAGTGTATATTCCCAGGCCCCATTTCAGACCTACTAAGCCTAAATCTCTGGAAGCAGGTTGGAGATGTGCATTTCTAACAGCTCTCCTTCCTCCAAGTGATTCACATGTACTCTAAAGGTTTAAAACCACTACCCTTAAGGACAGAATGACAAGGGCTATAAGACAATGAAATCCAAGATAAATGAGAAGGTGGTGAGAGTCCCGGCTGCTTCCAATGTGTTTAATTCTGCAACTCCTATGAAATACATCCAGGATAAGAAAAATAACCTGCAGATGCGATTATACAAACATCAACATCAGTCTTTAAGAAATCTTGGGAATGGCACGATCCCTAAAAGGTGGAGACAGGCAAATATTGGTTGCCATTACATGGAAAAAGGGGAAATTCAATAAAATACAGAATTGTCAGCTGTATATGGATTCCCAGTGTTCCTAAACACTTAAAAGTAGAGTGTTGATCATTAATAGTCAGCCTGGAGTCATCACAAATAAATCCATACATGTCTTTTATTTTAAGCTGCAACAAACCTTTGTTGAAAATAGTCATTATAAATTATAAATAAAAACTGCATACTAAACTGATCTCATTTTTTGATAAGTCTGTTAGAACAGCAGAATGATGAGGTTAGTTTATGCTGAGTTTTTCTTAGGCATTTGACAAAGTGTCTCATGATATGTGTTGAACAAGATGGAGAAATCTGAGAAAATTGTTAGGACTAACCATTAATATTTATTGAGAGCCTACTTTATGTCAGGAACTCTACTAAGTGTTTTGTGGGTACTAATTAACTTAAACATCTACCCATTCCTATAAAGTAAAAAGAATTGCCCCATTTTACAGATGAGGAAACTAAGCAGAGATTCATCAGGTAACTTGCCCAGGGTCATATAGCAAGGATATGGTGGGGCTAGGGTTGAGAGGTCAACTCTGAGATCAAAGCTTGGATGCCTACCAACTGCACTGTATCTCAGATGCATGGAGTTGCAGCTGGGTAAAATGCTATGTCCAGAAAGAGTCAATCTGTGGTTCATGCCAACCTGAGGGAATCACTAATGGCTGCCATGGCTCTACAAAATTGTCCCAGGACTGCTCAATATTTTTATTAGTGACTTGGATAAAAATATAGAGGTTGGGCTTATCAAATTTACACGTGGCGTAAAGCTAGAGGGAGGGATAGCTAAAACTGTAAATAAGAGAATAATGATCCAGAATGATCTTGGCAGATGAGAACAACAGACCAGAGCCAAAAAGACAAAATTTTTAAAGGACCATGGTAAAATCCTATACTCTGATTACAAAAGAAAGTATGATCAGGAACACCCAGCTTAAGTGCGTAAGACAAAACCTAGGAAATTAATTAGATCTATTGATACAGTCAGTCTCCTATAGATTCGTTCAAAGTGATAAATATGCAACGACAACAAAATGACCTCATGTACTTCTTTGTCTAACTGGCTCCCTGACCCACACCCCTCCCAAGCTGAAACTACCATATTTCATCTAGTTTGAGAGGCCATTAATTGCAAGATGCACCAGTGGCTTCGTACCACTGAGAAAGGAGGAGGGAATGCCATCAATTAAACTAGGACACAATGCTTTCATATTACTTAGCATTTTATTTTATAATGACTGAAGGAACTTTTTAAACTTTACTAGCTCTTTGAGGAAGATGCAGTGGCTGTGGCACCTCCTGACCTTCAGCTGTTAGCTCGTGTGCAGGAACACTTAGTGAGGAAGTTTTTAAGGATACTGGAAAGACACGCTCGGACCCAAAGAGAGGGATTCATAGAATCAGAGTCGTATTAACCAGCTGCAATGGAAACGAAACCCCTGTGGAAGGTGTGAGCATCTTTATTAGAGGCACAAAGGAAAAGAACATCGAAGTGAAAGGCCTTGGTGTCCCACTAAGACCCTGAGAATTACTACAAGAAAAATTCCTTGTGCTGAAGGTCCTAGGACTTGGGATTGCTTTCAGAAGAGAGTCCAGGGAATTCCTGGGCGGTCCAGTGGTTAGGACTCTATGATTTCACTGCCGAAGGCCCAGGTTCAATCCCTAGTAGGGGAACTAAGATCCCGCAAGCCACTCAGCCAAAAACAAGCAAACAAACAAAAGATGAGAGTCCAGAAGTGATCATTGATTTGCACAGCTCTTCTGAGGTTGTTCAACAGATTACTTCAATCAATAGAGCCAGGAGTATAGGTTGAAGTCACCATTGCTGGTGTTTAAATTAGCTATTTTAATTAATTGCTAAAAAAATTTAATAGACATAGATTTTATCACATCAATTGTGCACAATATGAAAGAAACACATAAGAGAAATAAATACGTTAAAGTATTCCCCAGACTTCTCATTCAGAGTCTAGTGTTCGAAATGCATTTCACTTCAGAGTTGGGTATATATGTCCTGTTTTTCCAAACACAGTCATCCTCTGTGCCAGCAGTGGTGTCAGTTATGCAGGATTTCTTTAAACAGTTCTTTGGGGCCTTCCCTGGTGGCACAGTGGTTAAGAATTGCCTGTCAGTGCAGGGGACATGGGTTCGATCTCTGATCTAGGAAGATCCCACATCCCGCGGAGCAACTAAGCCCATGTGCCACAACTACTGAGCCCACGTGCCACAACTACTGAAGCCTGTGCACCTACAGACTGTGCTCTGCAACAAGAGAAGCCACAGCAATGAGAAGCCTGCGCACCGCAACGAAGACCCCCGCTCTCCTCAACTAGAGAAAGCCTGCGAACATAAACGAAGAGCCAACACAGCCCAAAATAAATAAATTTTTTTTTTTTTTAAAAAGGTCTTTGGAGGATGTTTTTTTTCCAAGCCAATGACTCCAGCCCCTACCCCCAAGTTTTAATACAGCTGCTTTCTTGATTCTTTTCAGAAGGTGTCAACAGAGGAGTCCAGAAAACAACCAAGATTATATTCCTTCCTGAAATGGTCCTTAAATGGTTTGTTGAATGAAAAGTTGATGAGTTGCTGTTGTCCATTTGTACCATTAGAAATATAAAGCAGGTTGGCACAAATGCAGGTGGCCACTGCTACATATTGTCTGTCACCTGGCCAACAACAATTATAAGACACCACTGATCAGAAGAGGCATCCTAATCTCAGAGATGTTAAATGTGAAAAGATGTGTATCTAAGAATCAATCACATCCAATAATTATGCTCTACTTGCAGGCTGAACCCAATCCAAACTTTGGAATCTATGCTGTTCCATGACAAAGGAGGTTCAAGAGACTCTTACATTCAAAGATTTAATAGTCACAGTTCTGTTTACTCGGTGTAATGTAATCGAATCATCCATAATTTTGCTGGGAGAAGTATTTGAATCCTCAGCTTCCAGTTTGGGGCAGGAGTCAGTTGCGCAGCTGGAGAACGACTTTGGCTAATTGACATCTAGTAGCCCCACCTCAATGCATCTTCCTGGTTCTTTACGTCTCATGGAATGGTTAGTTGTCATCACATACTCATCAACTATTTTTCCTAAAATAGCAGTCATGAAGTTGGGGATTTCCAAACAACATAGAATGCTAATTTTATAAATATTATAGTGAAGAGCATAAAAATTGAACTCAGGCTAACTTGAGTTCAATTATGACACTCACTAGATGTAAGATCTTGGCTGAGTTTGCGTTTCTAAGCTTCAGTGTCCTTATTAGTAAAATAGGGGTTGCCATAAGTCTGATTATTAAATAAGATAATGTATGTAAAATGCTGAATACCATGTCTGGCACACACAGTAAATGAACAATAAATGGTGCACCAGAACAAAGTGCAGATGGATCAAAAATTTAAATGTAGGGCTTCCCTGGTGGTGCAGTGTTTGGGAGTCCACCTGCCGATGCAGGGGACACGGGTTCGTGCCCCGGTCCGGGAAGATCCCACATGCCGCGGAGCGGCTGGGCCCGTGAGCCATGGCCGCTGAGCCTGCGCGTCCGGAGCCCGTGCTCCGCAACAGGAGAGGCCACAACAGTGAGAGGCCCGCGTACCGCAAAAAAAAAAAAAAATTTTACTGTAAAAAGTGAAAAGTAAAAATAGTTGAACATGACATGGGAGATTATTTTTATAATAACAAACGGAGAAGGCTTTTTAAAATGACATATGTAAAGAAGGAGGAGGACAAGAAGAAGAAAAAAAGCCACAAAGTAAAAAGATTGATACATTTGACTACTGAAAACATAAAACTTTTCTACCTAGAAATAGAAATGACCATAAAGTGAAAAACAAATGAAAAGTTGGTAAATGTAGTTGTACCATACAATACAAAGGGTTAATTTCCTTGCTATATAAAGGTCTTCTAGAAATCAACAAGGAAGAGACCCATAAACTAATTGAAAGTTTTGCAAAGGATGTTTGAAAGAAATATAACTTGCTCTTAAACAGATAAAAAGATGTTTTACCTCACTCTAAGTAGACAAGTCAAAACTACAGTAAGGTATTTGTCTTCACGCTCGCTGAGATACTGTACCTACCTACGTGCCAGGACCTCTGTCCACTGACAAGCGCAGGATCTTCCTCATCCTGCCTCTCTTCATCTTGGACTCCCCCTCTTGCCTCCTTCTAGAAACCCCGACTGGTTATAAACCCACTAGAAAAAAAGGCTTCCCCTCTACTGGCCTCCGGATGTCCCCCTAGCTTCCAGGTTCTGACAATTCTAGACTGGCTTCCCCCAGTGGAGGCAGAGCTCTGATTAGCATAAAGCTTAAAAACATGTTTCATTTTGTTTTTGTGTAGTACTGGGTCTATATCCAGGGAGCAATAACCTAGAATATTCTGCACTGATCAACTCACCATAGAGGGAAATGTTCTGTTATTGAGATAAAGGGCAATCAAAGGAGGGCAGCCACCAGGGTGATAGGTATTGAAACCATGTCATTCAGGAACCAGCTGAAAGAACTGAGGCTGCTAGGGTTATGGGGAACTACTGAAAGGAAACAGATGTCCTCCAACAGGTGGAGGGTGGTCTGCCCTGGGAGAGGGTGTTAGGCTTGCTGGGTACAGCTACTGAAGACAGAACTCAGGATGAAGAACAGAAGTCACTGAGAGAAGATATGATAAACTGCAGAACAAGCAGAACTTGCTTAAAACGGAACGAGTGCCTTTTAGGGAATGACTTTTCTGTAGCTGACGTGTTCAAGCAAATAGTGGCTGACGGACTTTGAGGGAGAAATCCTTCTCAGAGAGGTTACCACTGGCCAACCCAGCTCACTCTTTTTCTTTCTCTCTGCCTCTCTGTCTGTCTGTCACACACACACACACACACACACACACACACACACACACACACACACACACACTCACCCCATTCTTTACCTTCCCCTTCCATACTTTAATTTTTATTTTAAAATTTTTTCTCTGTACCATATATCAACATCCTATATATTCCACTTTTTAATCATGTTTCTTGGCAGTCTCCCCCAACCGGAATGGAACTTCCTGGAGATGAGGGATTTGCCTGTCCTGTTTGTTGCCATATCCCCATCACTCAGGACATGCTTGGCACGTAGTAGGCATTTATTGCTGAATGAATAAATGATCAGGGATCACTGTAGAAGGAGACCCTCCCTGGGGTGAGTAGTGGGTCTGATTATCTCTGGGTACTTTCCAGATCTGGAATCTTAGGATGTTATAAGCTCTACAAAGCAGGCCCTGTGTCTCCTGACACTTGGGCCACTCTTGCCTGGGGAGGAGTATTGCTGAGAAAACCATTAAGGCCCTGTGTGCAAATTTCTAAATAGGTGCAGAATGTGTGTGGCCAGCACAGAGCAGGGCCTGATGCGTGGCTGCTGGGTGATGGGAAGAGGAAGGCCTCAGAGAAAGAGGGATTTGAAACATGAGCTACATACAAAGGAGGACATAGGTTTCGGGTGGGAATCTCAGCCTTTGAGCAAGTTACTTAATATCTCTGAAGCTTAATTTCCTCATGTATACAAACCTTGCAGGACTGTAGTGAAAATGAAATGTGAATCACTGGGCCCAGGGCCAATCACAGAAGTTTGTTGCTCAGAAAGTGCTTGCTCCCCTTTGGGTGATGGGTGTTGTGCTATTTCACTTGAGTTTTGACTGGGTGAGATTTTATAGAGATGTGTACAAAGGACTTGCAAAGTAGAGGACGGGAGTAGACTCCAAAGTGGGGAGTCTAGACCCAAACCGCCTGGGTTCAGATCCTGGCTTTCACTTACTAACTGGGTGACCTTGGGCAAGTTACTTGACCTCTCTGTGCCTCAGTAGCCTCATCTGTAAAATGGGGCTAATAATAGTACCTATGCTCTAGGTTCGTGTGAAGATTAAATGAGTTACCATACATAAAGCACTTAGAACAGTGACTAGCCCAATGTGAGCACTCTGTACACGCCAGCTATTAGGATTATTATGTATTCTGAAGTAAGTCTACCACAGATCCATTTGGTTAAGGTCAGGAGGGAGACAGGGCAAGGTGGGGTGAAACCAGACATGACTGTCATAACAGTGTGAGCTCTGCCAGACAAGGCCTCTTCACAAGGCCCAGCCCATTTCCCCTCGCTTCCTTCAGAAGGCCTTTCCCAGCTGCCCTGCCCCTGGGTGCCTAGATCACCCTGGATTAGTGCTTTACATATACTGCCTTGTACTGTCATTTATGTTTTTATATATTTTACATGTTTTTATATTCTGTCCCACCCCAACTCAATTGTGAATTCACTGAGGAAGGCAAGAAGACACCTGTCAATCCTGTCCCTTTCCTCTATACTCTGCCATGAATGTGAGGAGCCTGTGGGTTGGTGAGAATAGCTTTGGAATCAGGTGGTCTGCATTTTAATCCCAACTCTCCTACTTCCTAGATACATGACCTGGGCAAGCTGCTTAACCATACAAGATCTCAGTTTCATCATCTATGAAATGGGGACAATATTATCACCTAGGGCTGTTGTAAAGATGGAGATAATGCATGAAAAATATTTAGCACAGAGCCTGCGGCCATAATAAACATTCAGTAAGCCGTAAGTTTGACTATGCTTAAGGCCAAAGAGAACACTGATAAGAAGTGATCCTATCAGAAGCACAGGCTGTGGTTTACAGTGGATTGGAGCAGAGAGCAAGGTGATGCACCCACTGCAATGGTCCATCACTGACGTGATAAGGACCACGGGCCTACGGGCCTACACTCCTCGGGCCCGGCTCTCCACCCTCAAGGAGGAAGCCCTGGTTGTTCAATTCCATGAAGGTGACGGTCTTAGTTTCAGTAACAGAATGAGAAGTACCTACTATGCATTTCCTGGTTGTGATATTGTGCTATAGTAATGTGAGATGTTACTGCTGAGGGAAGCTGAGTGAAGGGTATATCCGATGTCTCTAAATTATTCCTTATACCTGCATGTAAATTTTTGCAATTATCTCAAAAATCATTTAAAAATAAGTACCTGAATTAACTCATCTTTTGTGATCCCCTTCTTTATGGCCTTCTTTCTGCCTAACTCCTTTTCCATAGCCCTTGATTATATCCCTGTGTCCTGCACACAACAGCACTTACATTGAGTATTGATGCCCCACCAAAAACATGGGGAGAAAAGAACAATAATGGATTATAATTGAGTGTTTATGTGCCAGAATGGTTCAAAGCACCTTATACGTATTAACTCTTTTAATCTTTACAATAACCCTTGAGGTTTTTATAGCCCTCATTTCACAAGTGAGAAAAATCAGGCTTTGAGAAATGAAATAACTTGTTCAACGTCACGTAGCAGAGCCAAGACTCCATATTTGCTGGGCTCCAAAGCCTCCTTGGCTACTCATTGTAGATCTCATAAAATCTGAGAGCGCAATGATTAAAAACAACATTTTAAATGATTACCACAATAAGTTTAATGAACATCCATCATTCCTATAGATACAAAATAAAAGAAAAAGAATATTTTTCCTTGTGATGAGAACTCTTAGGATTTATTCTGTTAACGAATTTCATATATAAGATACAGCGGTGTTCATTGTATTAATCATGTACGTTACATCCCTAGTAATTATTTATCTTACACCTGGAATTTTGTACCATCATTTCATGATGTATGTGAGTCAAATCATATGCTGTACACCTTACACTATACAGTGCCATTTGTCAATTATATCTCAAGAAAAATGGAAGGAAAAAACATTTTTTTCTTTTTGTTTTTAAATTGAAGCATAGTTGATTTACAATATTGTGTTAGTTCCTGGTGTACGGCAAAGTGATTCAGTTATATATATATATGATATACATGTGACATATTCTTTTTCAGATTCTTTTCTATTATAGGTTATTACAAGATATTGAAGATAGTTCCCTATGCTATACAGTAGGTTCTTGTTGTTTATCTATTTTGTATATAGTGGTGTGTATATCTGTTAATCCCAAACTCCTAATTTATCCCTCCCCCCCCTCCCCTTCTCCTTTGGTAGCCACAAATTTTTGTAAATAAGTAATAAATTTTGTAATAAAATAAGTTCATTTGTATCATTTAAGAAAAAAAATTTTAATGTATTTTTTGACAGCCATTGGGGTTTTCTTTATCTGTGCTCAGTGGGATCTGTAGACAGGCCGCCAGGAACCATACAACAGTAAGGAATGGCAAACTCAGTCCCTCGCCTCCATCAAGCCTTCCCCCAAATGTCTCCTTGTCCGTGACGTCTTCTCTAGCCTCCATATTAAATGTTAGCAAATCCCGTACACAAACCTACCCCTGCTAGGTGACCAGCTGTCCTAGTTTGCCAGGAACTGAGGGGGTTCCCAGGGTACATAGCTTTTCAGGGTTTAAAAAAAATTTTTTTGTACACCTTACAAAAAAAAGCTATTTGTCTTCACAAATAGCTTTGACCCTACCCTGCACTGGGTCTTTGTTGCAGCACGCGGGCTTTCTCTAGTTGCCAAGAGCTGGGGCTACTCATCACTGGGGTGCGCAGCCTTCTCATTGCGGTGGCTTCTCTTGTTGCAGAGCATGGGCTCTAGGCACTCGGGCTTCAGTAGTTGTGGCACACGGGCTTAGTTACTCTGCGGCACGTGGGATCGAACTGGACCAGGGCTCGAACCAGCGTCCGCTACATTGGCAGGCGGATTCTTAACCCCTGAGCCACCGGGGAAGCCCAGCTTTTCAGTTTTAAAATCAGGATAGTCCCTGGCAAACCTGGAGGAGTTGGTCACCCCACCCTGCTCATTCAACCTTACATCCCTTCCTGACAAGCCAGGAAGATACCCAGGGGCAAAACATTCCAAGTAGAGGCCATAGAAAGTACAAGCCCCTGAGGCAAAACACACTTGGTAGGTCTAAGGAAGAGGAGGCCAGGGTGGCTGGAATGGGATAAATGGGAGACAGCTGGTGGGCAGTTAAGACAGAGAGTTGGAGGAGGGAGCAGATCATGTAGTGCCTTGTAGTCTTGGTAATGGCTTTGATTTCTGCTTTGAGTGAGAAGGAAGCCATCAGGGTGTTTGAATAAAGAAATAACGTAACCAGACTTACATGTGGAATTCTGGGGATAAAAGATTAGATTGGGAATAAAAAAGAATGGGCTACATGCAGTGAGGTGTCCTGGATTGGAGCAAACAGAAAAAGTACGTTAGTGGAAAAACTGATGAAACCCTAACAAAGTCTGGAGTGCAGCAAATAAGAATGTTCCAATGTTAGTTTCTTTATTTTGACAAACGTACCATAGTAATATAAAATGTTAACATTGGGAGTAACTGGGTGAGAGATACATGGGAACTCTCTGTATTATCTTTGCAACTTTTCTGTAAACCTGAAATTATTCCAAAACAAAAACAAAAAGTTGAGAGAGAGAGAGAAATGAGAGAAGATAAAAAGGAACTAGTAGGTACAGACAACTCTCTCTTCTCTTAAGATGGAACAGTTTGTGGATGAGTTTTGGGCTCTGCTGAAATTCTACCACTAAAACTTTCAGCTCTTTGGCAAAGACTCTTTTTTCCCCGCTCTAAAGCAAATACTCCTGCGAAAGATAATCCATTAACATCTATTAGTCATTTATACCTTAGTATAAATTAGTTTATCAGCTACTTTTCTGAGAGCAAATAGGGCAAGAAGGCAGGAAGTCAGGGCTTCTTTCCTTCATGAGTCAGTCTAGGACTAGACTTCTTGAGTGAGGTACCTTATGCATGGTTAGCTTTTACTTTCATTCTTTGCCTTACACAAATGTAAATGCATATCGTTCTTAGGTTTTTTCTTTCTCTCTCTCTCTCTCTCTCTCTCTCTCTCTCTCTCTTTTTTTTATGGTTGCTTACAAAATTAGCAAAAACTGGGGCAGAAACTTGTTTTCTCCCTTGGTTGCAAACGCTTTTAGGAAGTTGCATTTTTACAACTGCTTTGCTTCTGGCAGTAACCCAAGGGTAATCCACTACAGAAAACCGTATCTGAAACCCCCAGATGGCATTGCCTAGCCAGAGGATGGTGGCAGGAATGGCAGTCTCTCTGAAAATTACATGTTCTTGCCTTATCTCACTGTCACAGAGCCTTGAACTTTTTGCTTCTCCTGTTATTAGGCTGAGAGTATTAGATTCCCATGAGTAGGAGAGAAACCATAACAAGATGAGAAGATCTTATAAAGAAACTGTTCTATGCATCCTTTTTTTCTGAGTCAAATACCATATGTGGAACTTTATAATCCATTATTTATAAATGTCTTATGAATGATAGCAATGTATATTTTGAACTAACCATATGTTATATAAGAAATATCACAGTGCTACAAAACAACAAAACTTTGCCTTTTCGAGGACGAAATTGTACTTAAATAATTTTTATTTCATCAAAAGCAAAAACTGTAATTTCCAAAGGCAGGGGGAAATATACGCTAGCCAATTAGTAACCGCGCAATTTCTATTAAACCTTAAAATACCGTTGAGTTTATTACTACACATGAAATCATTAGCTCCATAAAATGTGCATTGTTGTTTTCTATTAGAAAAAAATATCCAATCATAGTATCCTTTTCAAATTTTTAATGTTATAATGGGTCCTTTTTGATCTTTGTATAGCAAAGTTCTCCTTGGCCTATGAGGCCCGTCAGCTCCTTCAGGGCCAATTTATAGAAAAATGAGAACCCGTCCAAGACTTCATTAAAGTGAAACACAAAACCTTTTAAGTTGATTGGATGTTCAACCTAAAAACACAGTGCGAGTGGAACCCAGGATTCTTGTTTCATCAGTAATTCAAAATGCTGTGATTTTACCTGGAAAGGAAAGGGAGTCCTTAGCTCGCCTTTGCACAGTATCAGAAGGCTCTTTTGGCTTGGGTGTTTGGGAAGGGCCCCCCGGGTAAGTGACATTTAAACTGAGACCGAGGCCAGTGCCAACTTCATGGGGGCGAGACCTGTGTGGTCACAGAGGGCCCCATACTCAGAGGGCCTCTGCTTGGTTTAATGCTCTGCTGTTACCATCTTGAAATTCTGAATAATTTTGGAATAAGGGGCCCTGATTTTCATTTTGCCCTGAGCCCTGCAAATTATGTAACCAGTTCTGCCTGGTAGAGAATAGTGCTTTGTGGAATATTTGTTGACTGGATGGCAAGAAGGAGCCAGCTGTGAAAAGAACCTGATGGATGTACCGGGCAGAAGGACCAGCAAATGCCGAAATCTTGGTGTGTGTGAGCTGGACCACCATGCTGTGCATTTCCAGGTCCATCATGCACCCTGCAGCTTACCGAATGCCCCTCCCAGAGTTATGCAGTGCACAACCTGCACGTCTGTACATGGTGGTCCTATGGGCAAGAAACAGGAAAGCCAATGTGGATCGATCATTACGAGGTAGAGGAGAGCCAGTGTGGACAGATTATTACAAAGGGGAAGAGAGTGGTATGATATGAGATGGGAGAGTCAGGCAGCAGTCAGATCACATAGGGCCTCAGAGACTGTGGTGTTAATCTTGGATTTTATTCTGAGATGAGATGGAACGCAGATGAGTTTTAAGCAGACGAGTGACATAATACATTTTACATACGAGATGACTCTAGCTTCATTGTGGAAAACAGATGGAGGGGGTCAGAATGAAAGCAGGGAGACTGGTTAACATCCCAGGTTAGTGATTGTGTGATGATAGCTTGGACTTTGGGGGTAAGAGCAAAAAATGAAGTATGAACTGATAAGGTATATATTTTAGAACCAGTAGTAGTATTTACTAGCAGTATTTATGCCTGGTTTCTGCTGGCAGCTACTAACCTGGTTTGTTCTACGTCATAGGAAATCACTGAATTCTCAAGGTCATCCAACACGTCAGAGTTGATGGAGTCCTGTCTGACTCACCTGCTACGAGAATACACAGTTGCATCACAGATCGGGGCTTATTCAATTTCGAAGTCATGCTCATGTATGAAACAAGGAACCTGAAATTTGTGGATATATTTATCTTTGGTTATCAAGAATCTCTTTCATATCAATAAGAAAGAAAACCATAAAAGAAAGCTATCTAAAGTACTCAAGACAGGAACTGCTGTATCATAATGACTGTGTTCCCATAGCGATCTCACAATATATGCAAAAACCTGGGACCACTTTGCCGTCAGCACACAACTATGGATTGATAACGAGCCCGTCGGTGGATGGTGGGAGTCTGCCTGTAGCTGCAAAGTCCTTCCAACAGGCAATAACATTCACCAGAAGCAGGATGCTGAAAGCTGCCATAGAATCCAGCTGCCTTGAAAGTACCCTGATACACAATTATCAAACACTTAGGAACATAGGATAAAAAAATTGAACACTTTGGAGATAAGCAACCTTGCATGGTGCCAAGTTCATGATCAACCTGCAGTGAATAAGGTCACATTGGTGGGGTTTGTCCTTGACAGAGGTGTCCAGCATCTTCAGCAAGTCAAGATGTTTGCACTTGAAAATGCATGGAAGGTAGGATCAGCTGTGCAGTGGATTTGAACTTGAGTCCTGCTTTTTAGTCATCAAGCTCGTCTTTCGCACTGGGCTGACAGAGCATGGTAGGTAAGGGTGTGACGACAACTGTTTCACATTGCTCTGAAGCTGGGATGCAGGGTGAGGCATGACACGAGGACAATGGCGACATGACTGTGGAATGCTTAGGAGGAAAGGGAAGCCCATAAAGCCCAACCTGGCGTCACAATTAGACTCGGGGTGGGTCAGTGCAAGCCAATGGGAGGCAGAAAGAACCATGACAGTTTTGGAAACCAGTCGTACAGACAGCTAGAGAGCCACAAATCAGAAGTCAGTTTCTATACCCCTGCTCAGTGTCGGGAGAATGCTAAGGCCTCCTGCACAGATAGTGTTAGGAGGAGAGAAGCAATGGCTGCCTCAACACCTTGTAGGGGGAAGGCTAGAGCCAGAAGACATGCTGGTCCGGCTCTGCAGCCTACTAGCTGTGGAACCTTCGGTATGTCTCCTAAGCTGTCTGAGTCGCAGCTTTTCTGATCTGCCACCAAAGACCACTTCTGAGGATTTGTCCCATATGTCACCACTGCAGCATTTGACACTGGGACCACCCTGACCTTAAGGTGCCTTCCTTCCTCCACTGAGTTCTCTAATCCCCTTGTCTTGGCCCCAATACCATAATGACCACTCTTCATGAGCCTGTCTTCCGGCACTCACCTTGAATATCAGTGTTCCCCGCCTTAGTGCCCCTTCCTGTGTCACACGCTGGGCAGTCCAGTTCACGCTCAAGCTCCCATCACCATGGCGTTTGCCAGTCTCTACCTCTAGCACCAACCTTTCTCAGGGTCCTTGAACAAGTGTTTCCAACTGCCTACAGGTCTGGATATTTCTACCTGGACATTCCTCGGTCAGCTCACATTCATTATGTCTAGTGTCAAATTTCATATTCTCCTTTCTTTTCTCTTCCCCTAGAATCTCTACCCCAGGCAACACCATCACCATCTACCCACCTAGAAATGCAGGAATTGTCACTTCTTCCTCTCCCTCACCATAGGATCAAAACAGGACCTACTCCCCAAATACATCCCTACCTCTCCAATACATAACCACTACTTTTTTTTTTTTTTTTTTAGGCTCAGCGGCCATGGCTCACGGGCCCAGCCGCTCCGCGGCACGTGGGATCTTCCCGGACCGGGGCACGAACCCGCGTCCCCTGCGTCGGCAGGCGGACTCTCAACCACTGCGCCACCAGGGAAGCCCTAACCACTACTTTAATAGGAGTAGTTCCCCTCACCTTTTTGCCTGTCCTGTTGCAGCAGTGATGGAGGCTACTAATTTTCTGCCAGTATTCGTTCCCTGATGTTTCTTTTAGTACAGAACTGCAAGTTTTAGCTGGACACAGACTGCCCAGTTAGAGCCTACATTTCCCAAGGTCCCTCATAGTTAGGTGGCCACATGGACACATGATTAGGTATCAGCCAATAGGATGTCAGAGGAAGTTATGCATTCACCTTCCAGGCACTTTCTTTGAAAAGGAAATAGTTTGCCCTCTTTTTGCTTTCTTTCCACCTTTCCGCAGGCTCATCCCACAGTTTTGACCTGATAGATGAGGAAAAAAATCTTAGGTGAGTGTTTCTCAATCTTGGGTGTGCCTCAGAAGCACCCGGAGGGCTTGCTAAAACACAGATTGCCGGGCCCCACCATATGCATTTCCTTTTTTTTTTTTGTAGTTAATTAACTAATTTATTTATTTATTTATTTTTGGCTGTGTTGGGTCTTTGTTGCTGCCCGCGGGCTTTCTCTAGTTGCCATGAGTGGGGGCTACTCTTCGTTGCAGTGTGCGGCCTTCTCACTGCAGTGGCTTCTCTTGTTGCGGAGCATGGGCTCTAGGCACGCGGGCTTCAGTAGTTGTGGCATGCAGGCTCAGTAGTTGTGACACACGGGCTTAGTTGCTCTGCGGCATATGGCATATTCCCGTACCAGGGCTCGAACCCGTGTCCCCTGCATTGGCAGGTGGATTCTTAACCCCTGCGCCACCAGGGAAGTCCACCATATGCATTTCTAATAAAGTTCCCACGTGATTCTGACGCTGCTGGTCCACGGACTACACTTTAAGAACCACTGTCTTGGGGGATAGTAGAGAAACAAGATTAAAAGGAATCTCAGTCCCCAAGTGGCCTCATGGAATAGTGCCATTTTTGTGGCCCTTGACCACTCATTTTTAGACTGTTATATAAGAAAGAAGGAAACTCTTCTGTTTGGGTCTTATTTTGAGTCTCTATGGTACAGAAGCTTAGCCTATACCCCCAAAATGCACCCTGTAGTCCATCCTTTATGATTCAACTTACATGATATTTTCAAAGCACTGATCTGACTTGGCATTCCCGTTTTAAATTTCTCAAATCTTGCCTTTTGCCTAGCACAGGTTAACTCAACCAGGATATCCTGACAAATGATGAGACCTGGAACATTGTGAGAAAGGGGCAGAAATCCAGGCAAACTGGGAATTGGGCAGGATCTTCTTATTCCTCAGGCCACAGTGAGAGATTTTCAAACTCCAAGTGCTCCAAGGGAGAAAGTAGACAGTGAATATCTTGTCAAGGCAGATAATAATAATAACTAGCATCCCTGGAATTATATGCCAGGCATATAATTGGTCCATGGGGGATCAACTACTAATATTTCCATTTTGCCAGTGAAGGGACAGAGACACAGAAGTAAGGAAACTGTTTGTGGCAGACCCCGACGGTGCCCTGCTCAGAGCCCCTCCAGGGAGGAGGACATGCTGCCTAGCTGTCAGCAGACAGCTTCCTCCTTCAGGGTCTGCCCCAGCCATAGAGATCCACATCACCTGAGGTCATGTGCTTCCTGGGCATCTGGCTCCTGGGCGAGGTGAGGGATAAAGCCCTGGCTGTTTCAGCCTGATACAGGACAACTTGGATTGGCCATCTTCCTTAGCTCCCTGTCAGGTTGGCCGAGACTTTTTGGGGCCACTCTTGGATTTCCTCCTCTGCCCAGCCCTGTTTCTTCCCTCTTCCTCCCAGGCCTTGATTTCTAATAGCCATTTTTCACTCCCAAGTACATCTCAGAGAACTCCACCAGCGACCCTGCCTGAAGTTATAGAACTAGTGAGTGGCGAGGCTGGGCTTCTGACACAAGCAGTCTCTCCACAATCGCAATTCCACAGCAGGTTGCAAAACCTACTCGTGGGATAGATTCAAGTTCCTTAGCGTGGCATTCAAGGCCCTGGATAATTTGATTCCAATCTTCTTTGCTCACCTTAGTTCCCACACTCCCCACTACAGGCCCTATTCCATTGCCATACCAAGCATTCACTCAAGGGGCATTTTGACTGGAAGGCCCTCCCTCCTCCCAGTGAGGTCCTGCCAGGTCCAGCACAAACATCATCTTGTCCGTGAGGCCTTTCTGAAACCCCTAGAGAGTAAGAAACGTCACAGGGTAGGCCTAGTTCAAATTCCAGCTCCATGACATACCTGTGAGACTTAGACAGAATTCTGTAACTCCATCTCCTATCTTATGTAATACAGGGCTAATAACAACTACCTCTCTGGGCTGTGAATTAAATAAAATCTGTAAATCACCTAGCCCAGTGCTCTTCAACCTTTAATGGGCATAGAGATGTCCTGAACATCTTGTTAAAATGCAGATTCTGAATCAGTGGGTCTGGAGCAGGGCCTGAGACTCTGCATTTTGAACAAGCACCCAGGGGATGTAGCTGCTGGTGGTCCGTGGACCACACTTTGAGTAGCAAGGCCCTAGCTCAATACCTGGCACTTAATAGGCACTCAGTGATGTTTGCTTCTCCCCACTCCCTGCTTTACTCTTTCCTCTTGGCACCTATAACATTTTGTTCCTACAAAATGCATAATGCTCACCACACATACTTTAGTTAGTTGCTATATCTGTGTCTCTGGCCAGATTGTGAGCAATTTGAGGATAGAAACTGTACTATCTTCCTCTCAGTATCACCGGTACCCAGCATAGGGCCAGGTATATAAAAAGGAATCAATAAATGTTTGATGACTAAACCTTTAAAGTGGAAATACAAATATCAACTCTGCCTGTCTCAACAAGTTGTTGTAACAAGCAAATGTGATAATTTGGGATAGCGTGGAAACATGCATCGTGTGCTACAAATATAAAGCATTATTATCCTTCAGCTTTCCACTCTGCATCAGTTCAGATTTATGCAGTTGAAGTATGTTTACTTGTGGCAGTTACTCAGACTCTGATGATTATAAAACTCAGATTCATCTATGCTTTAAAAATAAACCAAATTCTCTTTGGGATAATAACTACGGCACTATCTGCCTATGGTAAGAAACTAACTATAGTGATGTAAATGAAAAGGGTGTATCTTTCAATCAATCAATCAATCAATCAAGAAGCAGGCTCTGAGTACCTCTCTCCAGGTGGCACTGGGCTTTCTTATCTACCTCCTCCAAATGAACAAGTGATACCAGCCTTATCGTCTCCTGCCTGATTGAAGGTGGGGAGAGTCACACAGGGAGGGCAGGCTTAGAAGCAGGGTAGATGTGAGAGCAGTTCAGGAGGCAGCTCAGAGCCAGGCTTGAGACCAGGGAGAAAACACACATGTCCTCTTGGAGGGAGGGGTGACGATCCAAGTGGCTATACCTGGTGACTCTGCCTGTGCCATAGCAGATGGTCCCAGGAGTTTGGGGAGGGTGGGCCTCGAAACTAGCCACCTGGAATTCATTCCTGGAAAATAGGTTACCCCCGGGGAGAGCGGGGGCGGCGGTGGTGGTGGGGCATCATGCAGTGATTCACCTGAAATACACTCAGGTACGTTTTCCTTTCGTGTTGCAAAAGATGATGCCAGGCAGGCCACCAGCAAGGGCGCTGCCTCTTGGTGGCAGTGATGGTAGGTGGTGGCGCGAGGGGGCTGAGACAAGTCATTGAGAAGACCCTGCCTCAGCTTAGGGACCCCTGGGCAACTATAAGATTCTAACTTGGGGGATTGGGGCAGTGGGGGGCAGAGGTTAATGTGAAGGCAAAATTCCAAAATGTAGCAACCTGGGACCTTTAGTAAGGCAGAGCTGTTGTGACAGGAATAAGTGCCTACAAACCAATAAAATAATATTTTAAAATAATTATGATGATAATGAGTTAAAGTTCATGGCAAGTTTTTTTTCGAAGTCTATTGAATTTGTTACCATATTGCTTCTGTTTTATGTTTTGGGTCTTTTTGGCCGCGAGGCCTGTGGGGTCTTAGCTCCCCAACCAGGGATTGAACCTGCACCCCCTGCAGGTTGGAAGGCGAAGTCTTAACCACTGGACTGCCAAGAAAGTCCCCACGGCAAATTTTTTTTTAAAAAGCAAAATACAAGCCATGTGTTGAGAATGTTCAAAATTAGTTGAATACATATGCATATATCATTCATAAAAATATTAATTCTGGTTATACTTGGGTGATTTTAATTTCTATGTTTACTTTTTTCTGTATTGTTTCTAATTAATACGTATAATTTTATTACCTGGAAAGTGTTTTCCTTATAAAAACGAGAAAAGATTAGAAGTAAATGAACCAAAAGATGAATAGTAGTTACCTGTGAATTATAGGCTGATGAATTTTTCTATTTCTTAATTTTATTTCTTGTATATTCTACAGAAATGTATATTGCTTTTATAATTTAAAATGTTAAGTTTTTTCTTAAGGTATGTATTAGCAGTAGGAAATAAGGAAAAGTTCATAGTTGCCTGGTTCCAAACCTCACAATGATCCCTGATTCCTTTCTCTTATCTCCTGCACCTAACTTATCAGCAAGCTGGGTTGCCTCTGTCTCCAAAACATATTCAGAATCTCATCATTTCTCCTCTTCCACCTTTATCTCCATCTTGGTTCAAGCCTATCACCTGAATTATTCTGTAATTACCTCCTGATTTCTCTGATTCCATTCTCTGCCGTGTATAATCTCTTCTGCACATCATAGCCAAAGAGAGCTTTTGACTCATAAATAGGATCATGTATGTCCTCTGCCTAGAACCTTCAAGAGCTCCCCATTACCCTTACAATAAAATCCAGGCTCCCCACCCCAGCTGGAGCCTATCTCTCCAACCTCCTCTTCCCCACCTCTTCCCCTTGCTCACTTCACTCTGACCACATTGTACTTTATGTTTCTCAGCTTAGGAGTTTGCCTTTGCCATTCCCTCTGCCCCCAAAGTCCACTTCTTCCTTCTCATTCAGGTCTCAGCTTAAACTTCAGAGAGGCCTTGTATGACTGTCTTCATCTGAAGTAGCCTACCTGGGCTTCCCTGGTGGTGCAGTGGTTGGGAGTCCGCCTGCCGATGCAGGGGACGCAGGTTCGTGCCCTGGTCCGGGAAGATCCCACATGCTGCGGAGCGGCTGGGCCCGTGAGCCATGGCCACTGAGCCTGTGCGTCTGGAGCCTGTGCTCCGCGACGGGAGAGGCCACAGCAGTGAGAGGCCCGCGTACTGCAAAAAAATTTTTAAAAATAAATAAAAAATAAAGTAGCCTGCCAGTCCTCTCTAGCTCATCACTCTGATGGCATGTGCACAACACCTGATATTTTCTAACTGCTTGCATCAGAAAGTAAAGAGGAGCAACCTTGTCCTTCTTATTCACCCTGGTATTCCTAAAAACCTAGAACAGAGCCCAGCACATAAGACATGCCCAATATTTTAGAGTTTATGGGGAAAGTAACTAATGTAATTCCAAGTCTAGACTCATCAAGGCACAGGAAAGCACAATTCTTTTCTCTGGCCCATTCTGAGAGGCTTCATAGAAAAGGTGGGAGATTCGGGGAGGTTCACAAGTCCCACAGACTGGTCTCAACCTAATTGTAACCATCTTTTTTGGTATTTCGAGACACTTTCTTTAAAACCTTTCTTCATAGTATCCTTACTCTTTCTTCTCACTAAATTCCTGCATGTCCCCTTGATCTCTAGCCCAACTCCAGGAGAAAGTTTCTATAACAGCCATGTCAGCCTAGGGACCTGTTCCTCCTGCTGGTGTTAATTCTCAGAACACACAGGGTTCCAAAAGAGAGACTCCTTCCTTAGTCTACCTTTACCTACCACTCCGCATGGGATGTGCTGATGCAACGGGAGAGAGGTTTTTGGCAGAGGGTGCTATGGGGTGTCTCTAAATGCAGGTCCAAAGGCCCTGCACGCTGTGGGCAGTGGAGCACAGGGACCCACGTGGCATCTGGCTCCTCTCGTGGAAACTGTGCTCAGGGAGAACTAGTGTAGCAAAAGGCCTGCCTTTGGGAAGTTACCTGACTACTTGGCATTTGATAAGTCAGCTTATGCCGTCCTACAGAGGGATGATTTTGATTCAGTAATGTATGTACATAGGCCCTGGCGGTCTCCTAGGTCCCTTGTCCTAGATACAACCACTTTGACCATCTGATAGACGGTTACTTAATTCACAGGATTTAGATAAGGTTACCAGTTAAGAAATTTAGGGACTGCAAATATTTTCTCCAGCCCTTCCCACATTTTTGATGATCACAAAGACACTGTGTAATGAATATCAGACACAAAATCAGGATACTGTTTGCCGATTCTTTTTTTTAAAATAACTATGTAATTTATTTATTTATTATTATTATTTTTAATTTTTTGGCTGCGGTGGGTCTTCGTTGCCGCATGCGGGCTTTCTCTAGTTGTGGCGAGCGGGGGCTACTCTTCTTTGCGGTGTACGGGCTTCTCATTGTGGTGGCTTCTCTTGTTGTGGAGCACGGACTCTAGGGGCGTGGGCTTCAGTAGTTGTGGCTCACAGGCTCAGTGGTTGTGGCTCATGGGCTCTAGAGCTCAGGCTCAGTAGTTATGGCACACGGGCTTAGTTGCTCCGCGGCATGTGGGATCTTCCCGGACCAGGGCTCGAACCCGTGTCCCCTGCACTGGCAGGCGGATTCTTAACCACTGCGCCCCCAGGGAAGCCCCGGAAGCCCCCCAGGAGATACTTTTAAGTCCTTAGTTCCTGGATATCTCTTGGGAGTTGCCACCCCTCCAAACGGTTCCCTTGGCTCCTGAAACTCTTCCATTCTGCTTCTTCTCTTTGGTATCAGGGCTTTTGTTCCTCTGCGTGGGTTCTTCCTCTGCCTACCCACTAAAAGTTGCTCCCAAGGATTTTCCCTTGTACCCTAGTCCTTCTTTGCCTTGCTTGGGCAACTTCATCCAGTTTCAGGCTTTAAATATCACCTCTGTGGAGAACTTTCATGTCTTTACGTCTAGCACTGACCTCCTCTCTGAGCACCCAGAAACTATATATTACTAAATGCTGAGCATCTCTACTTGGAGATCCCGCGGATACCTCACTATTAACATTTTCAAAACTAACCTCATTATTTTCACCCCACTTAATCCCTCACCCCCTAGATTCTATGAAACAAACCCTGGGATGCTCCCACCTCTATTCCATATATGAGCTCTTGGCACTGCCATCCACTCAGACACCCAAATCAGAACCTGGGTATTCTCTTAGGCTCCTGTCTCCCTGATTCTGCCTTTTGACATTGAATGTCCAAATACTAAATCCTGTTGGTGTTTGCTTCTGAAATGTTTCAATTACACTATAAGAATTCAGAACTATCTTTCTTCTGGGCTATGACCTCTTAATTGCCTCTGGACTAGCTGATTCTTAAAACCATATTCTACTGATAGATTTCATATTCATGTTCTCCTAGAGCAGGAGTGATAAATCCAAATTTGCCCTGTCACCCTCTTGCTTAAAAAACTCAAATGACTCCCTCCTGCCCATTAGACTTGAGGCTCTCCTTGATTTGACCCCTCTATTTCTCCAGCTACCCCTCTTCTCTGTGCCCTGGGTTATGCTGGGACCTCCCTGCCCACCTCTCTTTACCTGCAAACTCTCACTCAGCCCTTAAGATACAACTCAGATGTTATCATGTCCAAGAACCCTCCTCTGAATCCTCAGGTGGCTTGCGTCTCCCTGTCATTTATCCTGTGACTATGTGTCTTAGGGAGTAATTGGGAAGACCAGTACTCAGTCTCCTAAGGTCTTCCCTTGGTGAGTTTACCAGTCCAGGGTCTGGTACTCAACCTGGCAGATTCAGAAACCTGATTTCATCAGCATATTGAAAATGGATCCATCTCTTAGTGGCAGACTCACTTCTTGAAAAATGTATCAAGTCAGAATATCAAAAATTAATTATAATAAGAATTATAACTTTCCTAAGGATGGTAATCCTGGAGTGTCAGAGACCAGTGCCTTCTTTCCCTGCAGAAAGACCTACCTGTAGAGGTGAATGAGAATCTGAACAATGGAAGTTAGAAGAATCAAACAACTCTCGGAATGAGGCTGAAAAATCTGATGCCTCCATCTCCACATCAGGAAAGGGCTTGCCAGTGGGACTGTAATATTAGAAGTCTGTTAACTAATGTTCCCTTTTCCCTGGCTGAAGCCAGGATAGTCACTGCCAATCCTACTCTTTGTCGTTCCTGTTTTATTTCCCCTGCCCCCTGGTCTGAGTGTTCCTCTCCGTCATTAATTCATTAGTGAAGTTACTGAAGAGGCTTGTTAGCTAAGGCCAACCTTTTGGCTTTTGCTTTGATCCTTTAAGTGTGGATTTCATAGTTTGAGAACTCAACCTTATTTCCAGGTTCTTGATGGAGGCCTCTCTGTAGCAGCCAAATAGAAACTAGAAACTCTAACATTATCTGTCATTGTCAGAAACAGGGGGCCAAGGCCTTGGAGGGGAGGCAAGGTGAGGGGAATGGGGAGAAGTTTAAAGATTGATTCCCTCTTCTCCCTCCATTCCAGTGCAAATTCCAAAAGCAGCAGGCTTTTTTTTTTTAATTAATTAATTAATTTACTTATTTATTTTTGGCTGCGTTGGGTCTTCGTTGCCGCTCGCGGGCTTTCTCTAGTTGCAGCGAGCGGCGGGCTGCTCTTCGTTGTGGTGCACGGGCTTCTCATTGCGGTGGCTTCTCTCGTTGCAGAGCACAGGCTCTAGGCACGCGGGCTCAGTAGTTGTGGCTCATGAGCTCAGTAGCTGTGGCACGCAGGCTCAGTAGTTGTGGCGCACGGGCTTCATTGCTCCGCGGCATGTGGGATCTTCCCAGACCAGGGCTTGAACCTGTGTCCCCTGCATTGACAGGCGGATTCTTAACCACTGGGACACCAGGGAAGCCCAATATTTGTTTGATTTATTAATTTGTATGAGAATTACTTAAGAACTTGGGAAGGTGTGTTAATCAGAAAATTGATGTGTTTGAAAAACATAGTCAAATTATTAAATGAACAAATGCAGTTTAAAATGATTAACCAAGTGGATCAGACATCAGTTTGTTAGATTTATAAATAGAATAAATGGATATACTTAATGTAAAAGCTGATGCACAAATTTTGATTTTGGAAGTAATATTAATTTTAAAAACCAAAGTAACTTCTTAATAAATGTTTCAGGGTGAAAAATCTTAATGCATTTTTAAAATCCTTTCTTCTATTTTTTTTTTTAATGCTACCATAGAGAAAGTTCACAAGGAAATATACAAATCTATAAATGTGAATTTTGCTCAATAGTGAATTGCCAAGAAAGGAGCATTTGAGGCTGTGTGAGTAGGTGGCGAGTGTGCAGTTTGGGAAAGAGAGACAGAGGTTAATAAAAATGACAAAATATAAACTTGCCTTCTTTCCAGACTTGTTTCTCTGTTGCCTTCAACTAAATATCCTGCACCACCTTCAACTCTGTATTTTAAAAACTTAGCTCATTCTTCTTTATCCCTAACTGTCTACTCTTGGCCTCAGCCAACTGCTTCCCTGTAAAAATAACGTGTTTATCGCACCACAGTAAGCCCAGATCAATAGGCTGGAAACCTCGGAGCCGATTTTCACTCTTTTCTCTCCTCTCCCACTCTAAATCCATCATCCAGTCTGATGGGCCTTTCTCTGCAAGGTCCACTTTCCTTCCCATTTTCTCAGTCACTGCTGCAGTCTATGACCACGTGGCCTTACACCAGGGTTACTGTACCAGCCTTGGGTCAGTCTCCTCTGCTGCAATTAGTTCTACACAGAGCTGCCAGAAGAGTCATCAAACTTTGTTTTCATCTCTAATGTTTTATTTGCATGAGCTTTTACCAACTCCCCAATGTCTGTTGAATAAAATCTAAGCTCCCCTTGACATCTAAGGTCTTCTGTCAACTAGAAGTACTCCTCATCTTAGCATTCTCAGCTTTCATTATTTCTTGATGGAGCCCCTCTATTTTTGTCAGGCTAATTTGCTGGCTTTGCTCTCCACACGACACTGTGCCCACAAGCACATCTTTGCTTGGCCCATTGCCTCTGTGTGGAAGCCTGGGATCCCTCTCGTTTCTGATGCCTTGAACCTAGTTTCTTCCTCTCCTGAATCCTGTTAGGATTCACCTCTTTCTAGGCTTTATAATAGATCTCATTTAGCTGTATACAGTTCATAATCTCCTTGGTATCTGTATACATTTCAATAATTAATTTCCATGTGTTTACATAACTCTGTAACAATGTCTTCAGTTTTCCACATGTATTGTTTCCTTAAAAAAACTATATAAATTCTTGAGGGAAGGAATTTTACCATCCTTGTCAATCACAAGGGTTGTAAAGAGATGAAATGAGATAGTTTATGTGGAAGTACTTTGTAAACTACCAAGTTTTATTCAAGTATAGTGTTGGAGTAGCACAGTGGAGTGGCTGAAAAAGACAAGGACTTGAACTTGGAAGTTGGAATTGGAAGAGTTGAGTTAATTTACTAGCTTCCTCTTTTACCAGTTATGTTGTTTTAAGCAACATTTAATCTTTCCTGAGTTCTAGTAACCTCACCAGTGAAATGACCATAAGATGCCTCACTTACAGGGTAGAAGGGGTTTTGAAGCTCAAGTAAATTGATATCAGACTTTTTACAGACTTTAAAGCACCATATAAATGTATGTTTTTCAGTAATGATGCGAGGTAAGCATGGGTACTAATAAATGTTGACATAATGACCAAGGCATGTTGACTCAGTGACTCAGAAAGATTACAAGATGAAGAGCACATACCATTATGGCATAAGCAGCATCATAGATGGCATATCATAGCAGATGCAAGTAGCTTTAATGATTCAAGCATACTGAACATCTCTGACTTACAAAAGAGGTAAATAGGACTCCAGATAAATATTAATGGAATCAAAGACCTCATACAAAAACAGTGTATTTTTTAGAGTAACTTACTGTGTTTATTAATTATGCAGGACTATTTGAAAGGCATGGCACTTGACCAAATTCTCGCAAGTTCTGGGCACTATATTTGAAATGCATTCAGTATTTGCTCATTCGACATTTTTTGTTTTAGCAAATATTAATTGTACTCCATCTGTATACCAAGCACTGCTTTAGGTCCTGGAGTTATATTAGTGAAGACAATTCAAGTTCCTGTTCTCAGGGATCTTACATTCTAATGGAAGGGAGAGAACATGTGAATAAACTAAGTATAGATTATAATAAAGGCTACAAAGAAAGTAGTAGTGAGGGGGCAGGGTGAGGGAGCACTGTAGATGGCACATTCAGGAAAGACATCAAAAAGGAGGTGACATTTAAGCTGAGATTGGAGGATGAAGTAGAGAGCCACAGAAAGAGCCCAGGAAAGAGCATTCCAGACTGAGAGAAGAGTGAGTGCAAAGGCCCTGAGGCAGGAAAGGGCTGGCTGTGTTAAGAGGTCTTTGTGGTTGGAGCCTAGTGATTAAGAAATCTGGAGCCAGATCATGCAAAGCCCAGTGGGTCTTGGTGAGGAATTTGGATCTTATCCTACATGCAATGGAAAGCCACTAATGGAGGTTACATATCATTGAAAATATAATTATACTATTTTTTTTTTAATCATAGTCAGTTTTATAAATACCTTGGGCCATTTCACAAAGCTTAGCATGATCTGCTTCCAAATGTACATTTAAAAGAAAAAGTACTGGCATTTTAAAATTTGGGCCTCCTCCATATGGGTGGGTGCACTGGGTAGGAGCTGTCATAGGTTCTGTCTGCTGTTACCCTTACCTGTCTTGTGAAATTAGGATTCTTCACATTCCAGATGCAAGCTATCTCTTCAGCAGAGAGGTCACCTTCAGGGATCCTTTATTAGATTTTTAAAGCTATGCAGTCATAACAAAGGAGACTGCTGATGTTCTAATATGACATATCCCTAAACTATGTTAGGAAGAAAAAGCCTTGTGTAAAACAAAGGTGTGCTGTCATTCCTTGTATGTGCATAAAGTATCTCTGGGATATATAAGACACTGATAACATTGGTCACACCAATGGTGAAGAGACCTGGGTAGCTGGGGAATACAGTAGGAGAGAATTCTTACTGTATACCTTTTTATATTTTTTAATGTTTTAAATAATGTAAATATATTACCTTTTCAAAAAAAAATTTTTATAGTATAGTTGAAGGATAGTTGATTCACAATGTTCTGTTTCTCAAAAAAAGATCCTTATCTTAAAAAAAAATGGACAATGTCTCAAAATTGATGAGAAGGAATTTGCATTGCTGAGTAAGCCTAAAGTTATTCTATATAATTAAAAGGAAGTTTAAAATCTAGACCTATGCTGTTCAATACCGTAGTTGTGAGCCATGTGTCTATTTAACTTTAAATTAATTTAAACAAAGTTAAATTTAAAATTCAGTTCCTTGATCACACTAGCCACATTTCAAGGGCTTAATAGCCATTAGCTGCATGTGACTAATGGCTACCAGGCTGTATAGCACAGATATATCGATGGAACATTTCCATATCATGGAAAGTTCTTTCAGATAGCCTGCTATATAGACTTATGCAAAATACCACCAGGGTTCTGATCTAGCTCTCAAGACTTAGCTGATTAATACATAGAGACTCAGGAGTACAGTAATTTAAATATATTCCAATGCTAATTCCCCCAAGATGACTCACTAGAATGGTACTTTGAGGTATAATCAAAACTCCCACCACTAGATTTCTAAGGCAGGCAAGGATATAATTTTGTCACTACAAAAAAATCAGTTTGCACTAGTATAAACACTGGCAGTTAATGGCCTGAGAGTTAAGAATTATTTTTCTAAATGTAAACTTAGATTAAGTAAAACTAACACACTTGATATTTACTGAATTTGATATTCTGCACTGATTCAGTAAATGAGTCAATAGCACTAACACGATAAGGATGAGTAATGAGACTCAATTATATTCAACCTCTGTAGTACAATTTGTCAACTCTTCTCATTTTTGCTGTCACTTATGACCACAGCTTTTCACAAATTATCACATTTTATTTATTTTTCTTAACACAATTTAACTGACCATAGTCATCATTTTCCTTCTGATACTCAAATTGACAGAAGTTAGCCAATGAGTGTCCCTTTAAACTGGCTTCTGTGTTCTTCCACCCAACACCATTATGTTTTAAAGCTTTCTTGCTTTCTGGACTAATAATATGTTTTAAGACTCACCTGTACCTTCCCAGACCCAGACATGAATCAGTCATTCTTCTTAGGCATGTTGTTTTCTTTAAGTGAAAAATAGCATGAGACCCCAACTTTTAGAAATTAGGATTGCATAGCGTCAGCCTCGTGATGATGGAGTAATATTGTTCCTTGGCCATTTCATTGAACAGAGCTAGAAAAGATGTATTTTATTAAATGATCTTAGTTTATATTAATATTTCCAAATTAGTCCTCACATTACAGTATGCCTACCTCAATTTTTTCTTCTCCATCCAAATTATATTTCCTTTCTTTAATAATTCAATGAAACATTCAATGATCACTCTCAATAAAAATGCTGGATTCTTAACAAAGTTACCACAATCACTCATTTCTTTGATGATAAAAGCATAATACAGTAATATTTAGAAATAGTAATACTAACAGTGAAACTACTACATAACATTCAAATTTTTCTCTGCTTTTCTCTTAGAATGCATCTCACTAAGGATGTCCAGACCAACTATTTTGCCACTCAGTAAGCCTTCATTTTGCATGCTTATATTATGCTTACAAGTGCAGGCTCTAGTCCTTTTGTCTTGGTCCATCTGAGGGCATCAGTAGGCAGACAACTGACACCTGAGTTCTTGGATGAAGTGGCTTTCAGCTTCTCACTTTTTCCTCTCGAGAAACTAGGATTTTGTTTTTCAAATGCAAATTATCTCATCAATAGTTAATGGCAGATAGGCTAGCTTCACCTTACATATAGATTTTTATATGGAAAGAAATGGACAGTGTTCCAAAATTATTAGTGAAAAGGAAATGATATCACTGGGTAAACCTGAAGTAATTCTAACCAATTAAAAGTAGGCTTAAAATCCAAACTATACAGCTATAGGTTTGCAAGTCAGAGACATACTGGCCAGGTACCTACACACATAATTTTGTCACTACAATCATTCAACATACTCCTGTGAGGACAGCGGCAGTTATCCATCATTTAGCATAAACAGATTTTCCTCCTTAACCTTTGAATGAGCTCAAAGGAAGATGTCTAAAAGGAAGTTAATCATACCTGGTTGGTTTCCTAGAAGAGAAAACAAAATAAACCAATGAACCACAGTTACGGAGCTGCCTAATCATTAGTGATAAGGAAAAGGAACTGATTTTCTACATTTAATCTGGCGGGTAGGTCACTACTGACTCACGAGAGCAGCTGCAGTGCTCTGTCAGGGCCTAACCCAGAGGAGGTGGTACCATCACTGAATGCATTGCTAGTAGGCTAGAGGGTAGTTCTGTGCTGACCTTCCCTGAGCCTCGCTTTGCTCCTCCCTTGAGCTGTGTATTGAGTAAAGGAGCTTGGTGAATGGTGGCTGTTATTAAATTAGAGAAACTCAGCCTGATTGCTTCTCTCATGCCCCCGGGCCCAAATGCCCAAAGCTGAGTTCAATGCACCTGCTTGTGTACCCAGAATACTCTGTGCTCACCTACTACTATACCACTTACTGTGCAGCATTGTGATTGGTGGCAATCATGTCTGTCACCCCACTCAACTATATTTCCTTCATGTAATATTTTACCATTATAGAGGTCTCCAGAAAATTTACCTTTCCAGCTGGGAGTTGCTATATTCCCCCTTTATTCATATCAAATACGTTTCTTAATGTTAGACTTAAATACCTCATGAAACCCTGATTTATCTTACATAATAAAGTGTATTGTAAGTTTTTTAGGTATATCCTAGAGAGCAATAGCTTGAAAATTATTTACAAATCTCTAAGGAAGTCCAATAGTCAAGTTTTCTAGAGAACTTTGCAATCCATTCACTAAGATTAAATAAACATCTACACCAGAGGTGAATTAAATGGTGTTAATGTCATTATACATTCTTTAAAGTAGAGATTCTCTTGTCCATTTCTGTATCTGCAGTGTTTCAAGGTACTTAATATAACATTCAGTAAATATATATTGAATGAGTTAAGTATACATGTAAATATATATACCTCTTTTTAATCACCAATCCAGAATAGGTGTCCTTTAGTCACCTACCAGAGACCTCAGTTTGAAAGTGACTTCAATCTACCTTTTTTAAAAAGCCCACTGATATCTGAAGTATGTTGCCTAAAGCCTACACGGCCATCATTTTCTATAGATTTGGTAAGCTTTATGTCAAATTCAGCTCTCAACAGAAGAACTTTTTCTGGATTATAACTAGCCAATACGAAAAGTTGACAAAAGAAAAACATACACATGAAAATTGTTCCTGCATTTTTTTTTGTAAAATCACTAAGACAGTTGCCCAATTTTCTAGAAAGTAAGCTCCACAAGGGTAGAGACTTCACTGGTTTTAATATTTTATATGCAGGCCCTTAAACAAGCATATACTGTAGGCCTAAATGAATATTTGATTTGTAGTGAACAAATGAATGAATTCTATAATTCAGTATCCTTCATATAAAGAGTTACATAATAATTCCTTTTTAAGATTTATTACAGGAAAAAAGTTTGTCTTCCTGAAAAAAAACTTGTGTGCTTCTTTTCATTAGACAGTAAGAACTTGTTTTCTTTGAATTCACTTCCAGGAAGAGCAAAGTGGGACCATTCTAAGAATACCTTAATTGGTCTCTGTCTCTCCTCTTTCGAATGAATACTTTTACACTGCCACCAGAATTACCTTCTGATAAAACACAGGGTCACAAGATTAGATCCCATGCCCCAATCTGTTTTTTCCAGTATTAAAGCCCTAATCTATTTCTCCTTGCACTTGCCCCCCTCTTTCACACTCTCACTTACCTTCTCCCCTGTTTGTCTGTCATGTTTCAGCCATACGATTTTCTCATACCCTCAACACATCTTGTTTATTCCCACCTCCATGACATTCCTGATGTTATTTCCTCCACCCTCCAATGCCCTTTCCTCTCATTATTCCAAGTATTAGCCCCCTTAATTCCCAGATCAAAGATCTCATCCTTTGATCTTGCACTGCCTGTGACTGAATCAAGGTTATTTGACTTCTTTAAGCCTTGGTTTCCTCACCGGCAGTACTGTAGCTTCCTATCTGATAGGGTTGTTTTAAGTACTCAATAAATATTAGCTCTTAGTATTAATAAAATTTCTTCGGGCTTCCCTGGTGGCGCAGTGGTTGAGACTCCGCCTGCCGATGCAGGGGATGCGGGTTCGTGCCCCGGTCCGGGAAGATCCCACATGCCGCGGAGCGGCTGGGCCCGTGAGCCATGTCCGCTGAGCCTGCGCCTCCGGAGCCTGTGCTCCGCAACGGGAGAGGCCACAACAGTGAGAGGCCCGCGTACCACAAAAAAAAAAAAAAAAAAAAAAATTCTTCTATTTACCTGAAATATATTTTTGTTATTCCTTATACCTTAACTTATGTATTTAGATTATTTGGGCCTTAGGAACCATGGTCCTAGAGTAGAATACATTTCAAAGTTCTCATGTTGACCCCCTCCCCACATAATCCACACCCTAGATAGAAAGTGATGTTAGTTTTGTTATTGCTGTTGTTATTCATCTAATATTTAACACTGTCTTAATGTAGCCATTGCAATTTTCTATCCTCCAAAGCTAATGCTTAGGACAGTGACAGTTATATCTTTTGTATGTCTGTTTGTGTATGACTCTATGTAATATTTCTGCCATGAATTTGAATTTAGTATCTGCCAAATTGATGTGTGGTTATATTCACAGAAATAGGAGCTGCTCAGTAAATGGTAGCACTGTGCATTACGTAACTTATGTTTACATATAGTATCTTATTCAGGTCTCACAATAATCCTATTAGGTAGGTGGTAATATACCTATTGTAGCAGTATCCCTCTTATCATCATGACATACACACTGATTTAACACTGATGGCTATGTCATTAGAAGAGCATCTTGTAAGAAACCTAAGTGTGCTGAGATTTCTTTGAGTTTCTTATTCTCTTCCACAGCAAAGCCATTAATTATCTTTTTCTCCCAAGATTGTTTCTCTGTTCATGAGTCTATGTTTATGACTCTAAGTGGGTCTGTGTTTCAAGATCTATGTCTTCTTACTTGGCAGCCATTTTCTCAGAACTAAGGTTACATCATCTGACACACAATGTCAGAACCAATTTCAAACTCTTTTATGAATCCCTTTCCTTGTTCTTTTGGTATGAGGAAAATACGTAACATGTATGGAAGAAAACATAAAATTTGAATGGGACTCATAGGAAATCTTTCTGATCATGAGCATGACAATTTACAAATTTGAGTAGGTGCTGTTTTCCTCACCAACCAAGCAAACCAATGAAGCAGATAGCTAATATTCTTCAACATTGTATAATTTGGGTCTTATCATGGACATTAATATTTTTCTATTTCAAGGATCTACAGAAAGTATATCCCTTCAGTTGGGCGGAGGCTATAATATTCCCTTATTATTCAGCTCAAATATATCTCAGGATTACCTAAGATCTTATAAGACCAGTCAACTTTAGGTTGTCGTACATTACATTGAATGTTATAAATTATTCTGGATATATTTTGAATATACACTGGATATAGCCTGAAAATTATTTACAAATCTCTAGTGAGCTTCAAGTGAACAAGTTCTCTGGAGAACTTTACATTTTATTTGCTAAGATAAAAACAGGTTAATTGAATGATGTTGATGTCATTAGACATTCTTAGGCACCCACAGAGATGCTGCACATATCAAGACATTATTCTGTCCCACAGCTTGCAATCTAAAATTAGAAATACACAGGCAAGCCAGATAAACATAGACAGCACATTCTTTTAAGACCAAAAAGAAATGATGGGAGGGAAAAATGAGAGTGGTGAATCAAGTCCAAGGGAATTGACACATTAGCTCTATCAGAAGTGATCACACTGTTAAAGTCAGACAGCTAGGCTGTCTGATAGCCTCTGAAGGGTGACAGAACACTAATGGGATTGCCATGGTCTAGTGTCCTCAGCTTTGGAGGTCCAGAAACTCCTTTTATCCAGCAGCCCTGTTTGTCCCTGCTTGCCTGACTCTGGGTACTAAAGTCTACCTCCAAGCCCAGCACTGGAAATGAGTGCCAAGCCAATATGTTAGGAAGTACCCGCTCTGGTAGCTGGTGGGGTTCGTTCTGCAGCAGTCCACGTGGTCTGGACTTGAACCCAGCCCTAGCTGCGCTTGTGAACTTCAAGCTGGGATCTCCCTGTTGACCCCTATTCTGTGTGGTCAGGCTAGAAGCCTGGCTGGCCCTCTCCCTGAAGTTAGGTTAAAAAAGAAAACAGCACCTCGTGTGTGCCAGGTTTCATGCTCCGTGGTAGGAATACAGACAAATGGGACCTAGGCTCTCCTTTGGAGCTTACAGCTTATGTGGGGAGACAGACTACTTCAGTATAATGTGGTAAATGTAGTGGCAGAGGGGTGGTGTGGGTAAAGGCCAGAGGAAGGGTACCCAGCCCAATCTGGTGGTCAGGGAAGGTGGCAGGAGACAGCGGATAGTCTGAGAGCAGGACAGAACAAGGAGAGTTGCAGCCCAGAAGCCAAGAGAGTGTGTTAAGAAAGAGACAGAGAAGGAAGAGGAAAACAGTCAGATTCTTCAGATATTGAACAAGATGGACTTGAAGAAAGTCCATTGGATTTGACAAATAGAGGAGGGATCATTGATGCCTGTTGACAGGACAGTTATTGGGGAGGTGGAGGTATGAGAAGTCAGTGTCGTGTTCATGTTGAGGAATTAAGGGGAGGCGAGAAGTGGAAAATAAAATCTTGGCTGTGAAAAGAGTAAATTAGAGAGGAATATATCATTCAGGGAGTTTGTCTTGACTTCTGATCAGAAAAACAGGTTTCTAATCAGAGAGAAAGGAGCTGGTGGAAGAGAAAGAGAAAGAGGTGAATGATGGATCAAGGGAACAGGTTCTTGATTCCAGTTCCAGCTCCCATTCCTGTTTCCTCCTGAGATGGGCTCTGACTCCCACTTCTGATGCTACTAGCTCCCTCCCCCCAGGGATGGACTTTGCTTCTCGTCTCTCTTGTTCAGACTCAGCTGTACCTCCCTGAAATGTGAGAGTGACACCCACTGAATGTCAAGAACCGCAGCTGCATGGAAATCCTGACCAACTTGCTTCCCACAGTATTTATTAATCTACCAAGACCTGATATACCTTTTCAGTGACTAGAATACTTTCGTCTGCCATCTAGAGCATCCTTCCCTGTGTCAGGGTGCCGTGGTGGTTCAACTATTAACTGAACTTATCAGTTGGGAGGTTGCTTGTTCAAACTGGATTATCGTAAAGAGAAATCTTTTGAGAGTGATTTAATCCAGCCTCTGGTGAAACCTGAGAGTAAGGTCTTTCTAGTGGCTGGAGTACCCAAATCCACCTTAGAGGGTGCTTGCCAAACTCCTGCTCTCTGACAAAATTTTCTAGACTCCAAGCAGACCATCTTTCCCCCAACTTTGTTATTTACCATGATGTTTTAGTGAGGTTCACCAGAAACCGCACCCTCATCTTTCTCTACCAGAGGTATATATAATCTTAGTAATTATGTATGGTTTTCGGTAGTTTTAGCTCTTGGTGTAATTTCCAAGTTATTGGAGGTGACCCCCTTTCACATTTCTTTTAATGAGTGCACCTCTTCTTTTATTTATCCCTTTTTGTTTTTTCATAGTCTCTGTTCAGCAATTTAATGAAAACACTAAAATGAAGTCAGGTTTTCTTTTAAAGTCCAATAATGGAATTTCCATCCTCTTTTTCTTTTTAAGGAAACAAATTTAGAATCTAATAGAAAATCGTCACAGCCAGATTAAACACTGGGATTGGATGTTTATTGTACTCGCTGTAATGCTTATATTTATATGATTACCGGAGAGCTCATCAGCAGCCTCTTGAGGACAGCAATTTGTGTCTGTCATGTACTTTCCCTGCATACAGATACACTTGGCAGGTACTCAATAAACATATGAATGGATTGATTTTAACCACAGAGTTCTAATAGATTGAATGGTGATTTGTCATCTAGTAATAGGTGTGTCTTCCTAATGCACAGCCCTCAGTCTTGCTTTTTTGCCTAATAAAGCACATAAGGCAACATGTTTTCCAAAATATTATCCTCTTCCTACCAAGACAGGGACCAAATAGCACTTATGTGGGATTCTGCAGGTTTAAGTTTGAATTAAATGAGAATAAAGTACCCAGTCCACACCTGGCAATATATTTGACATGCACTAAAGTTTATTGAATAAAAGGATGAATTGGGCAATCACTTAACTTGAGACCATTCCCTTAACAGTAAAATAAAATTATTACTACTTGCTCCACCTCCCACACAAGATTGCTGTAGGGAACAAATGATAGGATGTTTATGCAAGTGCTTTAAAAACTGTAACGTACATTACTACGTTAAAGTGGGATTTGTATGTTGACTTAATGTCATTCCTATTAACTGGTATTTTTACTATCGATTCATTACAGCTACCATTCCTTTTAAAGACCCCAACTAACCACAAAATTGTTTTAAAGTTTTTTTTTTTTTTTTGCATTACGCGGGCCTCTCACTGTTGTGGCCTCTCCCATTGCGGAGCACAGGCTCCGGACGCACAGGGGCAGCGGCCATGGCTCACGGGCCCAGCCGCTCTGCGACATGTGGGATCTTCCCAGACCGGGGCACGAACCTGTGTCCCCTGCATCGTCAGGTGGACTCTCAACCACTGCGCCACCAGGGAAGCCGTGTTTAAAAATTTTTTTAATACCGCGTTTAGACTATTTCTAATTTTGGTTGGTTGCAGGTCTGTGATGCCATGTATGACTGTGACAGACTCATACTTTAAAGAAAAACATTTATTTTTCTGGAGTCCTGTTTTCTACCTCAAAGAAATTTCTGGCAGAAAGAGCACGAATCAGATTCCAACCTAGCACCTTAAGTGAACAGCGATCACGATACTTTAAAAAGGGAAGCGGACAAAGACCCCAAGATAGTTTCCCCCAATTAAAATCACTTTGAACAACGACAGCACCCAGTGAGGAGACCGGGGAGAGTCTAGGGCTCGGAACCGAGAGGACCGGGAGTACGAGGGCCCCTCCTCCCCCCCTTCCTCTATTGGAAGCACCGCGGGGCGGCGACCAGGGTCCAGTGCCAGGACGGTTGGGGGTCCCCAAGCGGGCGGCCAGGATCCGCGGCCAGTTGGGGTCAGCGAGCGCCGCGGCCGTTGGGGACTCCAGCTACCAGCAAGCACCGCTTCTGCGGCCGAGGCGCGTGGCGGCGCTGCCCGCTGGGACTCGTAGTGCGGTCCGGTAGGAGAACTGGGGAGTCAGCCCTGGCTCCTTTCACCCACGTTTCGGAAACTGGGCCTGGAAGGGATCCTGCCCGTCCACTCGTGCCCAGCATCCCTCAGGGGCGGGTGCGAGTGGAGTAGGCCTGGCTGCCGCGCGGAGGCCCGGGTGGCCGTGCACGTGGGGGGTGGTTAGATCCGAGAAACCCGAAAGCCCCGCGCGCCGCCCACCGCCTAGGTGACGGTTTAACGCTTCTCCCGGGTGGAGGTGGGGCGGGATGTGTGGGAGAAGGGGCCGTCCCACCCGACTCCTCGGAGACCAGCCTGCAAGCCGGCCCTCCCTTCCCCCAAGGGCCCTACACCGCGTGGGCCCCGCCCCCCGGCCGCGGCGCGTGCGCATAAGCCCCGCCCCAGCCCCAGCCCCACCCCCGCAGCGGCCGCCGCCGCCGCCACCTCTCCTTTCCTCTTCGCTCTTTCCTCCTCCTGTTTTCTTTTTCCTCCTCCCCCTCGCCTCCTTTTCTCCTCCTCCTCCGGCGCTGACGCTCGCGTAGGGCCCTGGCGTCAGACGCGCGGGGGCAGGGCGAGTGCGGCGCGGGGTATAAGTAGAGGGTGCAGGAGGCGGTGCTTCCCCTTCTCCCCGGCGGTTAGTGCTGAGAGTGCGGAGTGTGTGCTCCGGCTTCGGAACACACATTTATTATTAAAAAAATCCAAAAAAATCTTAAAAAATCTTTTAAAAAACCCCAAAAAAAATTTACAAAAAATCCGCGTCTCCTCCGCCGGAGACTTTTATTTTTTTTTCTTCCTGTTTTATAAAATAACCCGGTGAAGCAACCGAGACCGACCCGCCCGCCCGGCCCCGCAGCAGCTCCAAGAAGGAACCAAGAGACCGAGGCCTTCCCGCTGCCCGGACCCGACACCGCCACCTTCGCTCCCCAGCCGGCAGCCGGCAGCCAGCAGCCAGCGGCAGCGGATCGACTCCGTTCTGCGGCTGTTGAGTAGTTTTCGATTCCGGTTGATTTTTGTCCCTCTGCGCTTGCCCCCGCTCCCCTCCCCCCGGCTCCGGCCCGCGACCCCAGCACTCGCTCTTCTCCTCTCACGGAAAGGTCGCGCGGCCTGTGGCCCTGCGGGCAGCCGTGCCGAGATGAACCCCAGCGCCCCCAGCTACCCCATGGCCTCGCTCTACGTGGGGGACCTTCACCCCGACGTGACCGAGGCGATGCTCTATGAGAAGTTCAGCCCGGCCGGGCCCATCCTCTCCATCCGGGTCTGCAGGGACATGATCACCCGCCGCTCCTTGGGCTACGCGTATGTGAACTTCCAGCAGCCGGCAGACGGTGAGAGCCGGGCCCGACGGCGGGCGGGCGGCCATGAGGCTCAGGCGGCGGCGGCGGGCGGGTTAGGCCGGCGGCCCGGGGGGAGGGGGCAGGAGGACATGTCACCAGCCCTCTCCGGGGCCAGCGGGGCGAGGCTCGGGCGCCAGTACCCCGGTTCCCCGTGCCCGCAGGGACCCGCGCTGCCGGCAGCCGCACGCTCCTCGTACGCCGGGCCACTTCCTCCTTTGCGACCATTTTCTCGGCCTCAGCCGCTCTCAAACTTTAGGGTGATGACGCGCCGGG
>NW_006792541.1:1079360-1099470 GCF_000442215.2 Lipotes vexillifer
GGGATTCTGGGGTGTTGAGCGCCGAGCCCCCTTTTCCGGTAATAGGTGGAGGCGCTCCCACCACCCGAGGCTCTTGCCGGCGCCCCAGGACGCCCCAGGAAGTGCATTTCGTTGCTCGAAAAATACCACGTGTTGAACCCTGTAACCTCACAGGCCCGAGGCCTGTTCCGGCTACTGGCCCAATCGCCTGGGGGAGCCACGGGGACTTAGAATAAAGTTAATATGGTGGTCTGCTGGTGGTATCAGGCTTTTGATTCCGTTCTTAATAACTTGTCAGTGACTGATGGCTCTGGAAGTATAAACTACCAATTAGACGTGCATTGGGGTTTTTTCTCTAGTTCAGACGTTTCTCACTCTTAACAGCAGGTTAGGAGGGAGGGGATGTGGAAGAGAACCCTTTTGGAGGCCATCGTTTTCTCAGGCTATCTAGGTAGCTGTGATTTTTTTAATCGAGTTAGTTTCGTAGTACTGGTAATTTATTCGGAATATTTTTTTTCCTCTGAAATAGTGTCTATGGTTTTGAGGGATTTTACTTAAAAATGCCGTCACCAATTTTGACTGGAAAATGTTACTTGTGAGTGTCGTGTGGAATGGACTATTATACTTATGTGGCATTCTAGTGGTGGTTTCCTTTTTTTAAAAGTAGTCCAGAATATCCATACATCATGGGGAATGATTGAGCACTAGAGTCACTTGAAATTTATGGGGAAAAAGATGCAGCTAACCTTGTATTTTTAAAGTAAAGTTAAACAGTTTGCAAAAAATCCAGAATTTGGCAAACAGATATGTGACCTGATAACTTGCCAGGATTTTTCTTTATATCTGGATCAGTTGACTTGCAGAAGTCATTTTCACTTGATTTTATGGACCACTTTTGCCCTTTTTTCCCCTGGCTTCTTGAATACATGTCAAGTGTTACAAAATATAAGGAATTTATTTTTATTTTTGTAGGAAAGGCCTTAAAGGTGGAATTGAAACTTTATTTCATTAACAGATCTGGAGTTATTTAGTGATCAGCTTTTCACTAGGTAGCGTTAATGCTGAGATTTTTGGGTAGGCAGGCTATTGAGTGACAGCAAGCCCGAAGTTGTAAAACTGCACTGCAGGTTTTCTGCCCTTTTGCTCTGTAGGCAGTAGCTCCAAATGTCACTCCATAACGGTTCTTCCCAACTCTGGTCAAGATTTATCGCTGAATGAAAGATCAGGGAAGATAATTTGGGGGCAGGTAATCACAAACTGGAAGAGTTGATAGAGAAAACTGACAAATTCTAGAGAGCGTGAGATGTAAACTTCTGAAAGTGGTTGTTACTCTTTCTAAATTTAACAATTTTAAATCCGAAAAAAACAATTTTTAAAATTTCTTGGGGTTAGAAAAGTTGAACTTCAGGATACCGTGGTTACAGTACACTCACTGTGTATTACCCATCTATTGCAGTATTGTAACTACTCAAAAGAAGGTAGCATTTTTCCATCTTCCATTTATTTCATTTCTATATATACAAATTATTGTCTTTCCAAATATTATTTTCAGTGGTTTCCGTTTATTTCTCCCCCTTATTTATTGCTACATTGATGTATTTGTAGAATAGCTTCTGAAAGTGACCAGTTTCCAATTTAACAGGAAGAGGTGACTCATTCAAAAGAAGCTCAAGCAAAGTCAGCTAAAAAACGAGGGGAGCTGAGTAGGCGTGGTCAATTGATAAATGAGCTGACAGTTGTTTGTCACTATCTTCTAGAAACTAAAACTTTCATTTATAGAAAGAAGTGGCTGGAAAATTTGTCCTCTCACTAATTTTACAGTTAACACTAGCATGGAATTTGTGAAAATTGGTGTTTCAGGACTTCAAATGGACTGTGTGTTCCCACTCTTTAAGGACTAGTCTTTTCTACTTAAGGATGTATTTTTCCATTTAGAGTCTAAACTTCTGTATAAGTGTTTAATGGTACAGGTGCACATAATTTGATCCTTCATAGATGTAATCATAGGGTAGATTTTGAAATTTTCTAGCACTATTCAGAAATAATTGATTAATCATCAGTTATTAAGTAAATGAGTGATCTAAGATAAAATTGGTTTTATATGTAAATAAAGCATTAAAAATGAATTGTGACTATCATAGACCTGGTATTTCAAAAGTTTTGTGTTACATAGCTAAGTACGTCCAACTTCACTTTAGTTTTTGAAAACCTGATTCAAGTCTTTTTGAATGGATAAAGCCTTTCTTTTTTTTTTTTTTTAAACATGGCCATAGGAATTGTGCCATGAATCACTGAAATCCCCCCAATAAGTCAGGAATTTCTTTTTTTTTTTTAGAAAATGGACTAATTTTTGTACAGTACTGACAGTGATAAGCAAGAAACAATTTTGACAAGTAAGAGAAGTTAAAATGCTTTAAAATCCATAAACTGTTCTGCTTGTGGATAATCTACAATTGCTTACTGTCCTTTATATTGCTTATTAAGCAGATTGTGAAGGGGAATCTCGGTTTTACAGTTGACTAGGAACAAAAAGGTGCTTTTAAATTTCATGGCAATTAAAGGAAGAGGTTGTTGCAGGAATAAGTTAGTTCTTAACGATACGTCATCCGTTAACAAATTAACGTGGGAAATTTGGGGTTTTTTGATATTTGTCTTCTCTTTTTGCGTTGTACAGTTTAAATCTAGACTGGTATAAGGTAAGGTCCAGCCATCTTGAAGTTTAAAGAGGTAGAGGGACCATGTGCTCTACTGTTCCCTCCACAATAGTTTATATAATTTTAAGTGGGCTATAAAAGTTTTGAAATAATATTTATTTTGAAAATGTCCTTCCTGCAGCGGAGCGTGCTTTGGACACCATGAATTTTGATGTTATAAAGGGCAAGCCAGTACGCATTATGTGGTCTCAGCGTGATCCATCACTTCGCAAAAGTGGAGTGGGCAACATATTCATTAAAAATTTGGACAAATCCATTGATAATAAAGCACTGTATGATACATTTTCTGCTTTTGGTAACATCCTTTCATGTAAGGTAAGCAAAAATATGACAGGTAAACATACTTACAGTGTTTTAGTTACTTGTAGTTTATTCCTTAAGATAGCAACCATGCTCTCTGTTAATGGATATCTTTATTTCCCAAATGCCCAGGTTAGGTAGCTGACAAGTTATCTCTGAATACTGAAAAAATGCTAAATCAATAGCAAGTAATGAAAAATTATTACACATTTTCCCCTAGGTGGTTTGTGATGAAAATGGTTCCAAGGGTTATGGATTTGTGCATTTTGAGACACAAGAAGCAGCTGAAAGAGCTATTGAAAAAATGAATGGGATGCTTCTAAATGATCGCAAAGTGTAAGTATAAATATTTAGTTAATCATACTTCAAATGCTTTTAATAGTTCAATTCATGCATTTTACAAGTAATATATTTGTGCTCTTAGAAGAGATACAGCTAAAGTGAAAATTAATAAACCACATCTTGGTAGATTTTATAATTGTCTTTTCTCCACATTCAGTGTAACATACAAGTAACAGTGAATTAATACAGCTGGTCAGCATTCAAACAGAAAAGAAACAGCAGAAGATAGGTATGCTGGAATATAAAGCTTTTTCAAAAATAAGTGCGTATTAGTTGAAAAACTAGAAATCCAGGCAGAAACGTAATCATAATTCCCAAGGTAGTAGTTAGCCCCTTTTACATTCAAAGCTGAAGCTAAAACAACTTGCCTGTATATACATGCTGGTATGACATAAACTGCGATACAAACCCAGTGGTCTAAATTCAGAGCCCAGGGTGACTCTCTGCTTGGCTTTACTCCCACAGTTTATTGATGGAGTTTAAAGATTGTCATAATTGTTGTTTCAACACCTTTTGGCTCCCTTCCCTATGTAAAGATAAATCGTAATTAAACCAGAAGTCTTCATGATTAATCTTTTCTGAAATAAACTTGTTCTTAAAAGTTGCAAACTTTTAAAATAATGACACTGATAAAACCTCTATAGGACTTTCTGCTACAAGTTGTAAAAATACAGATTTTGTGAGCCTAAAGAAATTACAAATCTCAATTTTATCCTCAGTGCCAGTGGATTTTGCTTAATTAGGCAAATTCAGCTGTGAGGTCACATTGTAAGTGAGCTGTGAGCTCATGTAAACTGCAATGATGGCACACAAATTGGATTTGCTTCTTACAGGTCAACTGCATCACTCTTACGGTGTGGTTCTCATAAATCTGCATCAAGTGGGATGGTCAGTCCGTACATGGAGGAGTCATGCACATGGTGTTACCTGTTTGAGTTCCGTCAATTACATGATTAAGGAAAGACTTTGTAGTATGTAAAGAACCCCATACAAGTCTAAGAAAACCAGCAACTCCTCAATGGGAACAATGTTTACAAAGGCTAATTCTTAAAAATAATACATCTTTAAATGAGAAAAATGTTCAGCATCATTAGTATTCAGAGATGAAACTGTCTTTTGCTTGTCAGCAGTGCTTTAGGGGAAGAAAAAGAATGGCTACCACTGGTGGAGGTCTAGATTAAATAAAGAACTTGATTTATTGCTGTTTTTTGAGTACAAAATGATATAACCCTTTTTGGAAAGCAGTTGGTAGGTATAAACTTAAGATCATTTATGTACCTTTCGAGCTGCCATGATTTCTGCAACTCTATCCTAAGAACAAATAACAAAGTTTCATAATGTTGCGGCATTATTTACAAAAGAAAGTTTTGTTGTCCACAATGGAATATCATGTTCCCACTGAGAAAATTTATAAAACTAATTGCATGGAGAAGCAGCACCATATGGGTGGGGGCAGGTGTGGGGTGCGGCTAAGGGAATAAAATGTAGGTGTCTCCTATGGAAAGGAATTGTGCTGGACTAACGTTCTTAAGCGCAGAGAACAAAAAGGCCTACGAAAAGTCAGTCATGATTTGGGTGGGATTATGGGCGATGGTTTTTTGTTTTTTTTTTTTTAAGAAGATGTTGGGGGTAGGAGTTAATTAATTAATTTATTTTTGCTGTGTTGGGTCTTCGTTTCTGTGCAAAGGCTTTCTCTAGGTGTGGCAAGCGGGGGCCTCTCAGTATCACGGTCTCTTGTTGCGGAGCACAGCCTCCAGACGCGCAGGCTCAGTAGTTGTGGCTCACGGGCCTAGTTGCTCCGCGGGATGTGGGATCCTCCCAGACCAGGGCTCGAACCCGTGTCCCCTGCATTGGCAGGCAGACTCAACCACTGCGCCACCAGGGAAGCCCCTGGGTGATGGTTTTTTGATGTATGTTATATTCTTTAATGACACATGTACTACTTTTAGGGAGAACCTCAATTTTTAAAACACATTTTGTTGATAATGCTGCAAAGAAATTTGTTCCAGGCTGTTGTATGTTAGAGTACAGAATTCGGTAGCTTAAATTTATATTTTAGGAGATTGCAAACGAAGTGCAAGAGCCATGTTGAAACAGCAACGATAAAAACTTTTCTGTTTTTTCACTGGCGTGGTGCAGGCATACTCCACTAGTTTGTATTGCTGGACGTAATCTTCTTAACCCTAGGTTAGCTAGAAGGAAGGGAGAGGAGTGTGTATTAAGAAAAATATTCTTTTTCGTGATTATAGTTACGAGGTTTGTTCTCACATTTCACTTAAGGCCCTATTTCTGTTTTATAGTTTGCTTTTTATTAGAGATTCTGAAATTATCAGTAACTATTACAGAGTCAACCATCAGGCTTAATTAACCTGAACTTCATAAAATAGAACCTAATTTTATAGTTCTTATCTATTTTATTAGATTTGTTGGACGATTTAAGTCTCGTAAGGAACGAGAAGCAGAACTCGGAGCTAGGGCAAAAGAGTTCACCAATGTTTACATCAAGAATTTTGGAGAAGACATGGATGATGAGCGCCTTAAGGATCTCTTTGGCAAGTTTGGTAATGTGTCTGAATTAAATTTTTATACTCAGTTCTGAGTAATTGTTCAATGTTAGTTTTGGCTAATATTTTATACTAAAAAAAAATGGGACTTCACATATTTTAAAATATTGTAGTTACTTGGATTAAGCCTACTGATAGTCCATTATACTAGCATATAAATAGAATTCTATCCAGTTTAAAGGTTAATAGCATTGTATTAGCACCGTAAGGTGTGACTGTGTAATTGGAACAGATCTTAAAAGCTTTTGCTATGTTAAGAAATTGTGCTGGCTTTATGCACTAACAGATCCCATCTCATCAGAGGCATTGCATGAGACACAGCCAACTTAGGTTGGAGTGTAGTCTTTAATTATGGGACAGGAAAGCTGGCCAGCTTTAGGATATTTGGCCAGTCTCAGCATCATGTTTGAGCAATTTACAATAATGACTTTTAAAGACAAAGATCCAGATTTTCCCGTGAAGTGTGTAACCGGTCTCACTTTAGATAGTTGTATAGCTGATCAGAAAATGAACTTTAAATTGTACCCTTGCAGGTGATTTACTTGCCCCTTACCTTTGCTTTCCTTTTTGTTTAACTTAAATAGGTGTCCCTTTTTAAAAGCATCTCAAATCATAAAGAATGAGGAAATCTAATACTTTACTATCGCCAAGCTGGCATGCCACATTGAACCCTCTAAACAGTTGATGTGTGCCCATACATCTTGCAGATTCTCTGTAATCAGATGTGATTTGTAATCTTTTTTCCCCACCTACCTGAGATAATACTTAGCACTTCCATTAAGTCTGTTTTATTTGAGGGGGTGCGGGAGGAATGTGTCTTCAAAAACATGCCACCTCCTCCAGGTGCTTCTGCTATGTCAAAGGTCAAACCCCGTGTTTCCTCTACTCCTTGTTGAAAATCAAGTGGGCCAAGGCTTAAAAATTCTTAAAGAAAAACAAATTGTTTTAAAATAATGCATTTGTTTTGTACTAATGCTAAGAATAAAACTTCATCATCATTTACATTTGTCTAAAACATATCTCCTTAAATGGAGGGAGGAGTGTTTCAGGGAATAGAGTATTAACTTAGCTTCTTAGTAGGAATAAAGGGTCTTTAAGAGAATATTTAGCGCCCATGGTGGGAGAGAAGAGGGTGGTTATAGGAGGAATAAATTTCTGGAGGCTTGGAGTTTTTTTTAATCCCCATTTTTATATTTTTTTCACGGCTTTGTTTGTGTATTGAAACTTGAAATGTATAAACTAAATGTTGTATGGAATATCTTTGAATCATTAAAAAAATTTTTTTTAGGACCTGCCTTAAGTGTGAAAGTAATGACTGATGAGAGTGGAAAATCCAAAGGTTTTGGATTTGTAAGCTTTGAAAGGCATGAAGATGCACAGAAAGTAAGACTTAAAATATACTAACCAAAGGCAATGTGGGTTTTTCTGTATTTTATAGTAAGATGTGGGGGTATAAAGTTGAGTTGCTCTTGCACTGAAATTACACATGCGTACCAACGGCTAATCTACGTGTTCATCTCCACATATATTGTTTTGAATTACTTGCATTTTATATATTTTGAGGGTATAAATTGAAAACCTCTGTTGTCTTAAAACCTCAAAGTTTAGTTTTTATGGTGGGTCCATCTTTAGCTTTTATAATCTAACAAATTTTCTTTATTGTTAAAAAATGAATTTATATATTGCAAGTTAGTAATTAAAATTTTGTGGTCTTTGTAAGGCTGTGGATGAGATGAATGGAAAGGAGCTCAATGGAAAACAAATTTACGTTGGTCGAGCCCAGAAAAAAGTGGAACGACAGACAGAACTTAAGCGCAAATTTGAACAGATGAAGCAAGATAGGATCACCAGATACCAGGTTCATTTTTTAACTGAACGAGCAAAAATAAGACAGGCATGAGGAAACCTATTTTATGTTCATTTTGTTACTGACAGGTAACTGGAGGGTTTGAGAGGGGAAAAGGAAACATGGGATAATAGGAGGTATGCTTAAGTACCACTATGGTTTTCTTTTTCCTTTTTCTAAATTTTTTTCTTTATTTTATTTTAATTTTAGGGTGTTAACCTTTATGTGAAAAATCTCGATGATGGTATTGATGATGAACGTCTCCGGAAAGAGTTTTCTCCGTTCGGTACAATCACTAGTGCAAAGGTAAAGCATATGATGCACTCTTCTTTTTTTTTTTTTTTTTTTTTTTTTTTTTTTTTTTTTTTGCCATCCGCGGGCCTCTCACTGTTGTGGCCTCTCCCGTTGGGGAGCACAGGCTCCGGACGCGCAGGCTCAGCGGCCATGGCTCATGGGCCCAGCCGCTCCGCGGCATGTGGGATCTTCCCGGACCGGGGCACGAACCCGTGTCCCCTGCATCGGCAGGTGGACTCTCAACCACTGTGCTACCAGGGAAGCCCGATGCACTTTTTTTTTAAGATTTGGGGAAAATCCATGCCCATGGATATATGTATATAAATTTTATATTTCACATGGAGTGTTTTTCTTTATAAATGAATGGTCAAATAGTTTTTGCTTTTCTCTAAAAAATCAGCCTTTCATTTTTCAGAAAATCATATCTTTGCTTCATTACTTCAAAAACTTACATTCAGGGCTTCCCTGGTGGCGCAGTGGTTGAGGGTCCGCCTGCCGATGCAGGGGACACGGGTTCGTGCCCCGGTCCAGGAAGATCCTGTATGCCGCGGAGCGGCTGGGCCCGTGGGCCATGGCCGCTGAGCCTGCACGTCCAGAGCCTGTGCTCCGCAGCGGGAGAGGCCGCGACAGTGAGAGGCCCACGTACCGCAAAAAAAACAAACAAAAAAAACAAACAAAAAAAACCATATTCAGATTTGAGGTGGCTGGAAAGGCTGCATTTGATGACCATAGTGATTGATCATCACATGATATGCACTGTTCTGTACTGTTAGTTATTTTACCGGTTAAAGCAATTTATTAGGGAACTGTAATTGTTACTATTTGAGCTAATCTATATTTGCTTACAGAATTCAGTCTGGGAAGTCAAAGCCCCCTAACAGTAAAGGTAGAGATCATGTTTGCTTTTACTTGAAATCAGAAATTAAGAAATACAACAGTAAGATTGTAGTTTAAATTCTGGAATTTTGATATAAGAACCTCTGCTTTAGGTGTTTTTTCTGGTGTCCATGGCCCAAGAATCCTTCTGTATTTAAAGTTCTGTATGTACGTACCTTGAGGGGTGGGAAGAGTATCTAAAACTTTAAACAGATTCTCAAAAGAGTACAGGAAAAATTAAAACTGAGTGCTCTGGAGTGACCTCGTGGCTGATCTTTGTACTCTGCAACCCCATTGACCAAGGGAACTTCTACAATAGAATGTTAAGGAGCATAGTAGAGGAATACACATAAAAATAAATGCAAGTGATGTAGTTGTCTTCTGTTTCATTCAGCCTATGCTTTTGTAAAAGAACCTGGAGTATGATAGAATCTATTCCTGAGTTTGTTTATTCTCAGTATGTTCCCTGAAAATCATTTAAATTGAATACTGTGCATCAGTTTATTCTGAATGTATGAAGAAGCATGCGTGCTTTACAAAGGAAGGTCTTTATTACGTCCTTTTCAAAAAGTCCTTTGTGGATCATATCTCTGTTGGCAAGGAGGTGAAAAGGTTTCGCAGAAATTCTGGGAGAGGAGGTCATTATGTTAATTTGATAATGCTTGCTGAAAAACAAATTGGTCAGGACAGAAGTGTAAAAAGGTGACCCCTCCATTTTTCATTTTCAGTCTTCAAAAGGAGTTTGGTTGGCCTTTCCAGATAATTTTCCATGCTTGTATACTTTTTGTATACATATAAACACTTTTTATAAAACAGGATTATAGTATACTTATTCTGCAACTTGTCTTTTTACTTAACAGATCTAGGTACATATTTATTTCAGGCATTTTCTCATTTTTTGTTAAGGGCTGAATATTCATGGTATAGATGTACCATAACTCATTCTGTGCCTGTATTATTGGTCATTTGGTTTGCTTTGCATGCTGACAGTTAGACCCACCACTCTAATAAACATCTTTATACATATATTTTTGCACACACACCAGTATTTCTGGAGTTCAGGAATTGAAGTTTCTGGTTACTGGGTGTGTGTATTTAAAATTCATACAACTGAATTGTCCCAAAAAGGCTGAACAAATTAAATTACTACTAGTCTTGTCAATTTAGTAGAAAGTGGTATGCATCTTTTAAAATGAGATGTACTTTTTATGTGTTTACTTGTTTAGCCTATTCTTTGCATATTTTTGTACTGCGTTGGTTATCTTTATTGATTCAGGGGAAATTTCATGTCAGCGCTTTATGTTGCAAGTATTTTCTCTAAGTTTTCCACTTAGGACTTTGGGGGTCTTGTGTCATCATAGTTTCCCTGTATTTTTGCATCTTATGTTCAGATACAGAATCTTATCTGGCAATTTGATGTTTTTCAATGTGATGTGAATAAGAGCTCTAAGTTAATTCAGAATTATCCCTTTGTACCACGTACTAGATAGTCCAAAGTCCGTCTTTTCCCCACTGTTTTAAAATGTAAGCTTTAACATATGAAGTTCCCATAATTGCATGGGTATGTTTCTGGACTCTTTTTTGAGATATAATTGACATAAAACACATTCAAGTATACAATATAATTGATATTTGTACATACTGCAAAGTGATCACAGTAAGTCTAGTTAACATTCATTACAAAACATTTTTTTTCTTGTAATGGTAACTGTAAAGATCTACTCTCAGCAACTTTCAGATGTATAATACAGTATTATTTATAGTCCCCATGCTGTACAATACGACCCCATGACTTGCTTTATACCTGGAAGTTTGTACTTTTTAGCTACCTTCACCCCGTACCTCTCTGGCGACCACCAGTCTGTTCTCTGTATCCTTGAGCCCAGTTGTTTGTTTTGTTGTTTTGATTCTGCATTTATGTAAGATCACTGGTCTCTGTTTGATTGCTGTTTTGTTCGTTCTGTGCCACCAGCATGCTGTTTAATGTAGCTGAATAGCACGCTTATGTATATTGCAAGGCTACTGAGAAGTTCTTCCCGTCTCCTCATTGCTTGTTTAAAAGATTTTGAGTCATTGTGAGCTTCCTGAATATTGTTTATAACACAATATTTATGGCCCTTATGGTCTTAAATGTGAAAGTTTAATTTTAAAATGTGGATATTATGGTGTTCAACTGCGTTTTCCTCCCCTCTAACGAGTAATGAAAGTATCTTGTCAGCTCGAATTGATAGAATGGTCAAATTTTAACTGTGCATGTTTTTAGTGGTGCTAAAATTTAGTAGGCCTTGATTGTATTTAGAAATTAAACCTTAATATTGAAAATCTAAAACTTTAACAAAGTTGCTATTGTACCTCCACCCCTTTACTTCTTTTGCTTGGCTGGGATAATGCATGCATGTAGTTTACCCTTAACATTTGGATATCAAGGGACAAATTGTGGGAAAAAATGATGAAAGCATTGACAGGGTTTAGTTAAATGTGAGTCGGTGGCTATAGTTGATACTCTGCTTTTTGTGCCTCATCCTACCACTGCATTAATCATGTGGTTTCTTCCATTTTCTTTTAATAGGTTATGATGGAGGGTGGTCGCAGCAAAGGGTTTGGATTTGTGTGTTTCTCCTCCCCAGAAGAAGCCACTAAAGCAGTTACAGAAATGAATGGTAGAATTGTGGCCACCAAGCCATTGTATGTAGCTTTAGCTCAGCGCAAAGAAGAGCGCCAGGCTCACCTCACTAACCAGTATATGCAGAGAATGGCAAGTGTAAGAGCTGTGCCCAACCCTGTAATCAACCCCTACCAGCCAGCACCTCCTTCAGGTTACTTCATGGCAGCTATCCCACAGGTAGGTTTTAGAAGAGAACAAAAACCTCATGAAGGTTTTCCTCTTCGGTCATCTTTAATGTTTTGTGCCCCACTAAAAAATAAATAAAGCCCTAAGATGAAGAGATGTTAATTATGATTGGATTTGAAAAATGCTTAGAGTGTGAGGACCTGCTAAATGTTTTGAGTGCATAACTAGTTGCATTATTTGCTTTTTTCTTTAGCTGATACATTTGCTTGCTTTCTACAGACTCAGAACCGTGCTGCATACTATCCTCCTAGCCAAATTGCTCAACTAAGACCAAGTCCTCGCTGGACTGCTCAGGGTGCCAGACCTCATCGTAAGCTCTTTTTTTTTTTTTTTTTTTTTTTTTTGGTTACAAAGTATATTTGAACTAAAAACACAAATGAGGCGAATTAGCTGTTATATCCCAATGGTATATTAGCTGTTGCTTTTTATAGTTTATTTTTATGGGTGTTCATTTTGGGGATCCTAGCATTTTGTTTTTAAAAAAACACTGTAAAATGTTTCACCATTTCTTCAGACAGCAGTATCTATGCTGTTTTGATTTTCCTTTATGACAAGTTTGGGAATGCATCCAAATCAATTTCATATTTGGTTAGGCAGTAGTTTTAAAAGATCTTGTTCCATGTATGAGGACCAGGGTCCAGGCATTTTCAGCCTTGTCCTGTGGAATAGTGCTGTATTGCAGGAACACTTAGAATCAGGTTCATGTATCGTATTTAGATAATAAGTACTTGTCCTTGTATGAATGAAAACTTTTTATTTACTAATGCTCTGATATGATTAAGTCTGGAGAAATGGCATATAGGAGCCTAAGCTTTTAAAAATGGTTTGTTTATGTTTGGTCATCTGTAGCCTTTTGTGCAAACCTCAGCTCTGAAAAAGTGGCATGAACGCTTGGTGAGTTTCTCCTAGTTAATGTGTGTTCGTATCTTTAAACATAGCATTCCAAAATATGCCCGGTGCTATCCGCCCAGCCGCTCCTAGACCACCATTTAGTACTATGAGACCAGCTTCTTCACAGGTTCCACGAGTCATGTCGACACAGCGTGTTGGTGAGTCTTAACCCTTCCTGTAAAAGTTGGGTCTCTAATTTGAAATAGCAAGATAAATACGAAAATCTTTTTATTCTTTTAGCTAACACATCAACACAGACAATGGGTCCACGTCCTGCAGCTGCTGCAGCTGCAGCTACTCCTGCTGTTCGCACCGTTCCACAGTATAAATACGCTGCGGGAGTTCGCAATCCTCAACAACATCTTAACGCACAGCCACAAGTTACCATGCAGCAGGTGTGGATTTAATGATTTCTTTATAAAGGTGACAGTCCTTGATCTCAGTTAAAGACGTTGGAGACAACTGTATGATATATGAGAGCTTAAGCTATGTAGAACATCTTGTTGAGGTGCCACTAATTGACAGTATGTAAAAATGTCTTCTCTCTGCTGTACTCTAGGAGCTAGATAAGCATTCAGCAGTCGCTCATCCTGAATTACTTATGTGATATGCGAGTTTTGTCTGGCATAGTTGTAAGAAAGGGTGAAATAAAGTTTAGTTAGTGAGATTTGGCTTACCTTTTTTTTTTTGACCCTAGGACCAAAATCGTTGTTGATCATAGTAGAAGTATGATTCCAAAGAATACTCCAGATAAAAAAGAAAATTCAACATCCCCTGTGCTTACAATACTTGAGCACTTCGGTGTTAGTATAGCTACCTTAGGCTGTATTTCCGAATCACTCAGCTTCTATTTATGTTTAGATTACAGTCTTTATCCAGTTAATTTCCAATGATGGCTGTATTTGTACTTGCCATTACTTCTGTACTTTTTAAACTTAGGAATTTTCCCATTTTCTTTCTAGCCTGCTGTTCATGTACAAGGTCAGGAACCTTTGACTGCTTCCATGTTGGCATCTGCCCCTCCTCAAGAACAGAAGCAAATGTTGGGTAAGTACCTTTGTCCCACCTTGTCAGTTATAGAGACACTAGAAAATAGGAAGACATTTAGACCTCCTCTGTACCTAAAAATGACAGCTAGGGTGGCAGGATGTGCATTGGCATGAATGGTTATGATGGCACAGTTTGTCTGCCTAGAAAAGCTATTAAAATGTTGCCTTTGGCGGACAGCGTAATAGGGCACATTGCTTGCCATGTACCCCGCCACATTTTTGGAAGAAGGAATTTGAACCAAATGAGTAAACCACTTTGATTTTGCCTGAGTACAGATTTAACGTTTTAATAGTAAACATAGCTTCAGTTCATTTTTTTTTTTTTTTTTTTTTTTTTTGGCAAACTGACAACTGCCAAGAAGTAATTGCCTTGTGGTAGATCTTAATCCGTTTTATAGCAATCTTCTCATGAAAGATACTGAAATGGTGGATTATGGGTTAGCATTTATTTGCTGTATACAAAAGATTCCAAACCCCAGTTTTAATATGGTAGATGCCTTAAAACTTTTTTGTATTTTTGATTGGAGTGTGTGAATGTTTTTGTTCCTAGGTGAACGGCTCTTTCCTCTAATTCAAGCCATGCACCCTACTCTTGCTGGTAAAATCACTGGCATGTTGTTGGAGATTGATAATTCAGAACTTCTTCATATGCTTGAGTCTCCAGAGTCTCTCCGTTCTAAAGTAATTTAAATTTTTATCATTTATCTAGTAGCTTCTTACAGTACATATTCCAGGATGTTTTGTAGGAACTTAATTTTTCTAGGACATTTATAAGTGCTTTTACAAGTCATCCACAGTTCTAAGAGTTTTATAAATATTAATTGAAAGTCCTAATAATAACCTATGGTGCTGTTATCACCATTTTATACACGGGGAAACTGAAGCATAGAGAGGTTAAGTAATTTGCCCAGTGCTCACAAAGCAGCTAGTGAATGGCAGAGCTTGGTTTCAAATCCAGTCACTGTAACTCCAGCGTTCATGCTGTCTTAACTGTGCTGCATCTTTATTGGAGAAAGGGATGTTTGCTGATATTTCTCAACTTTGGGGGATTTTTGGTGGGGAGAGAGTTAAGAAGTGCAAGAGGTTCATGGTTCTAGAACAGTGGTGGAATGGAACCCAAAAGATACGGATATAGTTGGAAGGTTTTTCGATAACAGTTGTTTTGCACTTTCATCTGAGGAAAGGGATTTGCCTTTGTTGGACATTTGTGTGTTGTCCATTTGAAATTATTGCCTAATTATTATTTTTCAGAACCAGTTTCTCTTTTTTTCAGGTTGATGAAGCTGTAGCTGTACTACAAGCCCACCAAGCAAAAGAGGCTGCCCAGAAAGCAGTTAACAGTGCCACTGGGGTTCCAACTGTTTAAAGTGAGCCTGCCCCCTATGTTTGTTTCTTATTTTATTTTAACAGTTTGAGAATATTTTGAGACATAGCAAAAACTCATTTTACCATTAATTCAAATGCATTGCAAATTTTTCGAAGAGAAGTAGAGATACAGAAGAATTAAAGGAAACTTTACCTGTTACCCTGGTATTGACTTGAATTTTTAAGATCAGAGCCCTTTCAAGCATTTTGTATAGTAATTTGTATTAAATGGCTGTAATAGGGGTTGGCCCTGTATAGCAATTCTTGGAGGACTGTTCATAGCTTAATACACTTTCTTGTGTGGCAGCCATGACAGTTGCCTTTTGGCCTCTGCTGTTGCCTTTCGTTAGCCCCAGGAAATGGGCTGAGGTAGCTGTGTAGCCAGAGCCAGGGATGGGCAAAGCTTTTCTGTAAAATAGGAAATAGTTGGGGCTTTGGGGGCCGTGGTACATGTTGAAGCTACTCTGCTCCACTGTTACTGTGAGAACAGCCACAGACAACATGTAAACCAGTGGGTATGGCTGTGGTCCAGTGGAGCTTTACAGAAGCAGCCTGTAAACAGGCTGAATTTGGCCAAGGGCTTTACACAAGTGTCAGTATTGGTCCTGTTATTTTCTTGTTTTGTTAAAATATTTGACATATAACACTGTAAATTTAAGGTGTGTAACATGTTAATTGGATACATTTATATATTGTAATATGACTGCCATTATAGCTATAGTTAGCACCTCTGTCACTTAGGTAAAGATCCTTTTTAGTGGTTGGAATCATTAAATTCTGTCTTGTAAATTTGATGATTATAATCTTTTTTCCCCCCACATTTACAGATGATCAGGGACCATGAAAAGAAACTCGTGCTTCACCGAAGAAAAATACCTAAACATCGAAAAACTTAAATATTATGGAAAAAAACATTGCAAAATATAAAATAAATAAAAAAAGGAAAGGAAACTTTGAACCTTATGTACCGAGCAAATGCCAGGTCTAGCAAACGTAATGCTAGTCCTAGATTACTTATTGATTTAAAAACAAAAAAAAAACAAAAAAAAAATAGTAAAATATAAAAACAAATTAATGTTTTATAGACCCTGGGAAAAAGAATTTTCAGCAAAGTACAAAAATTTAAAGCATTCCTTTCTTTAATTTTGTAATTCTTTACTGTGGCATATCTCAGAATGTCACTTCTGTTTTAAATAACAGAATTGATAACTGAGCAAGGAAACGTAATTTGGATTATAAAATTCTTGCTTTAATAAAAATTCCTTAAACAGTGCACAGTGATGTTACGCTATTTTATTTCTCTTTGTAATTGGCTTGGGTAAATAGGTGATAAGCTGGAATAGGTGATAAGACTCTTTCATGAGAAAGTACTTCAGAGGTTTCTTAGTTTTATGGAAAAGAGGCATAAGACAATGTCTGTAATGCAGTTTATGAATTTAGATTTCCATGTGAGTTCTTGAATCAAGGCATATATTTTATTTGTCAAATGACCTTAACATCTTTTGAGACGATGCCAGTATATGACTATCTATGTTAATGTTTCTAGGCTGGCAGATAACTAGCTTAAACTCTCATTTATGTGGTATAAAACAGTAACAACTACTGTATTTGTTGGATAGGAGGGTATAGATAACAGAAAAATTACACTGAAGACTAGACATATTAAGTGTACAAAATTTAGGATTCGTTTTTTTAAGCCTTCTTTTTAGAAGTCCTTTAATTTGATGATTGTGACTTATCTCAATGTAGTACCGTATCATCCAAAGTACTTGTGAATAATGAAGATATAGGGCTTCTACATCTAGAGAACAGATGTCGAAGATCAGGATTGGGGCCCAGGACATATGCATTAAACCAGATATTCCTGTGGCCATTTCAGTGCACTTTGGAGAAGGGCCTAGTTTTAACTCTATTCCATTCTCTACATACTGTTGCCAGAGTTAGCTTTCTAAGTTGCATATCTGATTATCTCATCACCGTGCTAGAATGATCTCAACCCTAGCTCTCTCACCTTTGGGAGCAAATAAATAAATCCAAATAAAACCTTGGCTGTGACAATGGTAGCCCTCCCTGCATGTTGAAGCATTATGATGCTTCTGTACCTGGAATGCTTTTCACCTTGGCTTCATTTGGAACCGGATATACCCAAACCCCACCTCCTATCCCATGGCTTAAATCAGTGCACCTAGTAGGCATTACAGTGATGATTTTGTATTTTGCCTGGCCATTGTCCTATTCTGACAGTTTGTCGAGATGAAAACAATCTTTGAGTCATCATGAAAGCGTTCCTCGGTGTTTAGGAAGGCAGAGGAATATATACTATGTTTCTGAAAATTTGACTACAAAATGGTTCAAGCCTGTAGGTTTTAAAAGAGCAACTTCTCAGATGTCTCAAGCTAAAGTTCTCACAGTTGGAAACCCTTCCAAATTTAGAGTTACAGATAGGGTTTGCACAGACAGTAGCTTGCTTTATACACTGGATAGCTGGAATTCGGTATTTCTTGTGTGATAGGAAGATAACATTTCTATTTTTGAAATGTCTATTTTCTTAGAGGAGGCAGCAAAACTCAAGTAGTTGTCTGTGATCTACTTGCAGGAATTGACATCAGAAAAAGTCAGTCTTCATTATTTGATGATTCTGTATTTGCGAATTCACTAAAAGTTAACTTGTAACCCCAAAAATCTACTTGTGCAAACAACAGATTTCAGTCATTTGTGGACATGCACAGAGCATCAAATTTTGAGTCACCTGAAATGCACATGTTCCCAGCTGAGGTCAAAAAAGTCTGCTTTCTTGTTTCAGCTCTCATAAACAGGTATCCTTTTCAAGGTCATTCTTGCGGTGTGTGTGTGTGTGTGTGTGTGTGTGTGTGTGTGTGTGTGTGTTTTAAATGACACATAAAACAAAGCTATCTATCAGTTGATGAAAATGTGACAGGCTCACAGGTATCTAACCCTGTTATTTCCCCTAGGAGCAGTGATTCAATATTAACTAATTTCAGTGTTAGCAAGACTTCACAAAACAATCTCCACAATTAATGAGGACTTGTGTCTGATAAATGTATGGCTCATCATCGACAGTAGTTATTTTAAACCACCTAACTTCATGCAGGATTTGAGGTGAAGCAGAATAAGGCAGCCGACACTACCGTACGTAAGGCATATGTACGGCTGCTTTTATTGGAAGGTCTGAGATAAACTAAATTGATTGTTTTTCTGTGGGTAGTAGATAAATAATGGCTATTTGGAAACTGATTTTTTAGCCTAGAATCTCCTTTTCTCCAGTTCATGTACAGTAAGACTTGCATGGATAAAGCAAGCTAAAGTAATGTGTCTTGTTTACAGAATACTACCTTTGATTATACTTACTTCTCTCCTATCAGACTAATGGATCACAAGTGAATGAGTGACATTTTGGAGAGTACTTTGAAATTTTCTTACTCTTGACATAAAACCATGGTCCCTATTCATTTGCAGTGAGTAAATGACTGAAGAGGAAGACCTGGATAGTTGTGCTTAATAAGTGCATTCTCCCTGTAAGACCAGTTCTCATGGAAACAAAATCAGAGATTTGGTTCAAGTTGGAAGCAAAGTGGGTAGAGCTGGCCACCTCTGACCAGCCGTGATGGTCTGAGGCATGCAGCTTTGCTGGAGACCAGTGCTACACTGATGAGTTCTGGCCTCCCTTTTTCTAGGCTTCACATTGACTCTCTTCTGTGAATACAACATATCTTCAATTAGATAATCTAGTTAAATTGAAGGGTCTTTTAGTTACTCTGATACATCTTGGATGTAGCTGTGTCTTCTCAGCCACCTGGTTGCAAGTACTATGTGTAAACGTGGCAGAATAAGAAGGTAACTTATTTCAGACTTTACATGTTAACCTTATTTACTTTTTATCTGTCCACAATTGCAAGTTTTGGGGGGGGGGATTGTCTTATCTGCAGAGGCAGAAAAACATGCAGTTTATTTACTGACGTTACTGACATATTCCCCAGAAAACGTGAAACGGGTTATTCATTAGCCTAAACTAACATTCTCTCTGTAGAGAAAAAGCTCTTTACATTGGAAATCAAGAATCTCTTTTAGATCCACAAAAAAAGTAAAAGTTGATAAGGTTAACACAAGCAGATGGATTTGTGATTGGTGATGGGGTTCTGTTTCTGTGTACCCCCAGCCCCAGTAAAATGTGGTACTTGAAATATTCTGATTTTCAAATTGCTAAGTAAACATGCCAGACTGACATCCAAAAAGTTAATATTTCCCAAACGATTGAAGACATTTTGACCATTTTCTTGTAATAGCATAAAAAGTTAGTGATGTAAAAAAATGACTCAGATGCTAAATTGTATACTAAAAACATCCTTTCAATTCTTAAACTTGTTAAATCTCATTTTTTGTAAGTAATCATTTGCAAATGTTGGTGATTATTTATAGTACCAATTATGATACAATGATAATTTGGTGGCACCATAATTATGGGCAGCAACAAAAATCGTGAAATAAGTGTCTGAGGAATGGAGACCATGTGCACTAAGAGACAGCGGTTATGGGCACCTCTGTAGAGCAGGGACTCTTAGGATGGGTGGGTCATTGTTTGAAAATCAGAATTTCTTTAAACATTGAAAAGCTTGCTTTTGAATAGAGCATGTGCTGCATGTTCACTGTATCAAGTGAACTCTTTACATGCACTATATCTAATTCTTATTACCATCCTATAAGTTTGATTCAATCATATTCTCATTCTACAGATGAGGAAACAAGCTTCAAGAAGTTTTGTGACTTGCCCCAAGTCACATAGTAAGTTGTAGTGAAGCTAGGATTAGAATCCAGACCTACAGTTCATGCTCTCAGGTTCTGTGTAAACTGCCTATGAACTACGAAAAAGTAAAGTTCCATAAAATCTCAGATGCTCGGGCTCCCTTCAGCCTGGGCGTGGGAGATGGGATGATACAGGTATATCAAAGCACATGAGAGTAAGCCAAAACATAAAGGTGCTTTTTTGTTTTCACATTTTAGGGCAGTCCATAAACAGGGAA
>NW_006792541.1:1099548-1111464 GCF_000442215.2 Lipotes vexillifer
TTAAAAAAGAGTCTTTGACCAAGCTGAGCCTAAAATTCTAAATCAGAATATTTTCCTTCTGAGCATGTTGGACTGCCTGGGAATAGCAGACATTTCCTTTATCAGCCCTGTGATCATTTTTCTGAGCTTGTTCATATTCTCATTCTAGGTTTCCTTGGGACTGTCAATGGACTTAACCAAAACCTTTAAATTATCCTGAGTTTTTATAAAATTTGTGGAATAAACTTCTGACCCTGTATTGTACTTCTGTGCCAATTAGGAAGATGTCAACCTTTTCTCAACAGTTATTAGCAAATAGATAAAATGCCACTGGCTGCTGCTAAAGAAGAAATTTCCAACAAATTAGGTATGTTTATTTAAGTAACGTACTGCCAGTGAGTGGCAAAGCCAAATCTAGAACTCCAGGCTTTCTGACTCCAGTCTGTGCTATTAACTTGCATTTTGTTTTGGTTTAGTTTTTATTTCTCTTGCTAATCCTTTAAGGTGAAAAAACTTCGACAGGAATTCTTTGTATTTTCTTTACCAATTATATTAATGGATAACAACTTGTAAAGACATTTTTTTTTAATTTTTGGTCATTTAAACTTAGTTTTCACCTGGTCTCAGAGATCACTGAAGTGATGTCAGAATCATGGCAGTCTTAGTCATTCTTTTCCCTCTCCTTTTATAATAACAACTAACTAGACCTCCATAATAGAACAGAAGTGCCTCTGCACATTACACCAAGGGACACAGCAGCCCACCTGTGCAAAAATAACAGGCCCATAGTAACGGCTGTGGATCCATGGAGTTTGGTGAACCTGCTCTACCCACCACCACTTGCCATGATGGGGGAAAAAAGCCTGGAGAGTGCAAAACTGGGCAGATGTTCACAGGTGAGAGAAAATTGGTGGAAGTCCAGCCTGCCTCGGGAGACTACAGCACACCATCAGAACAGCATGGACAAAGAGAGATGAGTTTGGATGCAGAGAAGAGGGAAGAACTCACACAGGCAGCCGCCCTCCCCAAGAGTGCACTGCAAGGGCCTGGGTTTTTGGTGGCAGCAGTGACAACCTCTAAGGTAGAGGAAGTGGAAAGTGGGGACCTCGCCCATGGAGAAGGTAGGTGGAGAGCAAAAGTGGTGAATGAATGCCTGACTACCACAGTTGAGCAGAGTGGCTCGAGAAACCCATCTGTCCAGCAGCACCAAGTTTTCTGAGAACAGACATCCATGATTGGAGAGGAAAGAGAAAGGTAAGGATATCAAAGGGCATTAAAGGAGCATTTCCTGGTGTCTGCTTCAGGACTTTAACAGAAAGTCCACCAACAAACCTCTGGGAGTATTCCACTCAAGGATCCTCCCACCAGGCTGTGGGGGCACCACTATTGCCTCAAGTGCCAGACTCATCTCCACCCCACTCTACTGCCAATTCCTTGTGCACACTCCTGAATGTATCCCAAGAGCTAGCTCCAGTAGACACAGAGGATGCCCAGATAACAGGTCAAGCTTGGTGAGCAAGGGAGAAAGCCACAAACTTGAGCTTTAGAACCACAGTCTGAAATACAAAAGAAAGGATTCCAATAGCCAGCCTGTTGAACTGTAAGAACAAAAGAGGACATAAAACCTACTGCTGCTTCAAATGTGAAAGCAGGAGTTCGTACCTACAAACGTGAATAATCAAAGTATGGTATCACAAAAAAATAATTCTCCACCAACTGAACACAGGCACGGTAGACTGCAATCTAACTGTTAAAGAATTCAAAATAGCTTTGATGAAGAAATTCACTGAGCTACAAGAATAAGATAATTCAATGAACTAGGGAATAAAATGAATGAACAGAAGGAGGTTTTTGTAAAATTTTTATTTTATATTGGGGTATAGTTGATCTACAATGTTGTGTTAGTTTCAGATGTACAGCAAAGTAGTTCAGTTATGGAAGGAATTCTTTAACAAAGAGATTTAAATTATGAAAAAGAACCAAATTCTGGAGCTGAAGAATTAAATAAATACATGAAGAATGCAATAGAGAGCATCAGTAACAGGACAGACCAGATGGAAAAGAAAAAGTGACTTGGAGAATAAGAATATAGAAATAATTCAATTAGAAGAGGAAAGAGAACTAAGATCTAAAAAGTGAAAAAATCTTATGAGAGTTAATTGAATTCAATATGAAAGACAAGATTAATTGGTGTACCAGAAAGAGAAGAGAGAGCTAAGAAGACATTATTTAAAGAAAAGCTGAGAACTTCCCAGAACCTGGACATACATACCATAAAGCTAATAGAATAGCCTATTACTTCAATGCAAAAAGACCTTCTCCAACACACATAATGAAACTTAAAAATCAATGATAAAGAATCTTAAAGGCAGACAAGGAGGAGAAAAATAACCTACAAAGGAACCCCCATTAGGCAAGCAGTGGATTTCTCAGCAAAAACTCTACAGGCCAGGAGCGAGTGAAATGACATATTCAAAGTGTGGAAATATAAAAAAAATACCAGCCAAGAATACATCAGGCAAAGTTATCCTTCAGATATGAAGGAAAAATACTCTCTCAGGCAAAAGCTGAGGGAATTCACCACCACTAGACCTGCCTTGCAAGAAACGCTCAAAGGAGTTTTTTAAGTTGAAATTAACATGCTAATTAGAGACATGAAAACATGAAAGTATACAATACTCTGGGAAAGGTGAAAAATAGAAAACGAACTCAATATTAGAATGGTGTGTTAACCATTTAACTATAGTATAAAGGTTAAAGGAAAAGAGTATTAAAAAATAGCTACTATCATTTGTTAATGAATACACAGCATAAAAGAAGTAAATTATAACATCAAAAATATAACGGGAGGAACAAAAGGGTAGAGCCTTATATATAAAGGCTTATATATGAAGACATATGAAGATAAGTTGCTATCAGCATAAAAAGGACTGTTTTATCTATGAGATGCTTTAAGTAAGCCTTATGCTAAACACAAAGCAAAAAATCTAGAGTAGATTCAGGAAACAAAAGCAGGGGGAGAGGAGGCAGAGCATACCACCATGGAAAACTGACAAAGGTAGGCAGAAAGGGAGGGAAAAATAAACAATGGAGATACAAAACAACCAGAAGTCTAACAATAAGATGGCAGTACTAGGTCTTTACATATAAATAATCACTCTAAATGTAAATGCATTGAAGTCACCAATCAAGGAAATAATAATATCAGAGTGGTAATAAGTGAAATAGAGACCAGATAAAAATAGAAAGGATCAACACAACTAAGTGCTGGTTTTTCAGAAAGATAAACAAAATCAACAAATCTTCAGCTCGAATAAGAACATGAGAGCAGACTCAAATAAAATTAGAAATGAAAGAGGAGACATTACAACTGATTGCTACAGAAATACACAGGATCATAAGAGACTACTATGAAAAATTATATGCCAACAAGTTAGATAACCTAGAAGAAATGGATAAATTTCTATAAACACACAACCTACCAAGACTGAATCAGGAAGAAACAAAATCTGAACAGACCAATAATGAGTGAAGAGATTGAATCAGTAATCAAAACCTCCCAACACAGAAAACCCCAGAACTAGACAGCTTCACTGGCAAATTCTACCAAACATTTAAAGAAGAATTAATGCCTATCTTTTTCAAACTCTTCCAAAACATTGAAGAGGAGGGAATACTTCCAAACTCATTCTACAAGGCCAACATTACCCTGACACCAAAGCCAGATAAGGACACTACAAGAAAACTCCAGGTCAATAACCCTGATAAATATAGATGCAAAAATTCTCAACAAAATATTTAGCAAACTGAATTCAAGAACATATTAAAAGGATTACACAAGATGAGCAAGTAGGATTTATCACTGAGAGGCAAGAATGGTTCAACATAGGTAAAACAATAAGTAATACATCATATTAAAAGAATGAAAGATAAAAATCACATGTTCATCCCAATAGATACAGAAAAAACCCTTGACAATATACAACATCCTTTCAAGACAAAAACCCTATGACCCAGCAATTCCACTTCTGAGTATATACCCAAAGGAAATGAAAACAGGATATTGAAAAGATATATGCACTCCCATGTTTATTACAGCCTTATTCACAATAGTCAAGATATGGAAACAACCTAAATGTCCATCAACAGATGAATGGAAAAAATGTGGCATATATACAATGGAATATTATTCAGCCTTTTTTAAAAAAGGAAACCGTGCAATTTGTAACCACATATATGGGCCTTGAGGACATATGCTAAGTGAGGTAAGTCAGACAGAGAAAGACAAATACTATATGATCTCACTTAATATGTGGAATCTACAAAAGCCAAACTCATAGGGCTCCAGTTCAAGATGGCAATGTAGGAAGACCCAGAATTCACCTTATCCCACGGATATACCAAATCTACAGCTACAAATGGAACAATTTCCTCTGGGAAATTACCCAAAACTAGGCTGAGCAACTCCTACACATCAGGCAAGTGAGAAAAAAACCCATACTGAAGCATGTAGGAGAGGTTGAGACACAATGTTACCATAAACCCCACCCCTGGCACAGAGAACCCTGAATTGGGAGGAAACCCAAAATCTGGAGCTGCTTCTTGAAGAATGGTTTGAACCCTGTATCAGACACCTCAACTTTTAAGACCTGCACTTTATAGATGAGCCCCCTAAACACCTAGCTTTGAAAAACCAATGGGGTTCATATCCATAATAAATACAAGGATACAGTGAACTGAGAAATGACTCCTAAAGGGCTTGTGTGCTCAGACTCACCCACTGCAGGGACCAGCACAGAGGGAGCCAATTGAGAGGCACTGAGACGTTCTGTGATAAAGGCTTATTTGCTTACCTTAAAGCACTGACTTAAGGGGCAGGCACCTGATTTAACACACATCCAGGGACCTGCTGGGGTACCTTCTGGAGATGGACGCTCATGGGTGCTATCTTTGCTCTCTCCCTCTGCCTCATGTCAGCTTGCTGGTATCTGGGAAAGGAGCTTGTACCCTCCTCTAACCCTGATTTTTGTGGCTGCCACCAGGGATACCTTTGAGATTGACTGGCTTTGGTGACCAATCAGGCTTACACTGGCAGGTCCCATAGGCATGTAACCAATGCAGAAAGTGTTCTTAACTGGCTAACACCCCCAGAGCACAAGAAGCAACAGACTGAGGCACCCAATCCTACTGTGAAAGAAGCCTATTGGCTTATCTTCATAGCTGTGGCCTAAAGGGCAGGCTTCTAAGTAAACACACATGTGAGGGTCCACTGTACTCCTCTCCAGAGACCCCAAGTGTGGGCACTATCTTCATGCTCTCCCTCTGTTATGCCCCAGAGTGCCCGTATCTCCTGGAGAGGAGCCTGTACACATATCTGGTGACCTGGTTTTTGTGGCTGTTGCCTAGGGGATGCCACTTGATTGCCTAGCTCTGATGGCCAGCAGGGCTTGTGTTCCTGAGTCCCATGGGACTGAAACAAATGGAGACACAGATCATGGCTGGCTACCGTACCCAGGGCAGTGTCCAGACAAGTGGACTGAAACACCCCCCCCCACACACATGCACACTTTCTGTGCGACAGACCTGTTTGCTTATTCTGGAGCTTCAACCTGATGGGCAGGCCTCTGGTTTGACACATCTAGGAGCCTGCTCAGCTCTAGGGATGGAGGCCAGTGGATAACATTTTCCATTCTCTTTACCTTGCTCCAGGTCACCAGTGTCTGCTGAAAGGAACTATTGGGTTGGTCAAAAAGTTCGTTTGGGTTTTTCCATCAGATGTTACAGAAAAACCCGAATGAACTTTTTGGCCAACCCAATGGTATACTCATCTGTTGCCTCAATTTTTGTGACTCCCACCCAGGGAACATCTCAAGATCACCTGGATCTGGTGGCCAGCAGGACTTATGCTTGTAGTTCCACACGTCTGTATATATCTGCATACTTTAAAAGCTGCTGCCTGGGGGTCTAGCTTTCAATCAGCCTGAATCTAGGTACTGAATGAGATCTTTCCCTTTGGAGTACTGACAGGTCTTGACATACGCTCAACTACTGGGAGCCACGAAAAATAAAATAGGCTCCTTGGACAATCACAAAAGTTTGAGAGACAAATAAAAGATAGGGCAAGGTTGAATGATAAGGCTCATCTCCTACACAAGACTGCTTCCTCAAGACAAGAAGAGGTGGCTGTTTTATCTAATACATAGAAACTAACACAGAGTGTCAAGGAAAATGAAGAAACAGGAATATGTTCCAAAAGAAAGAACAAGATAAAACCTCAGAAAAATCCATTAATGAAATAAGAATAAGTGATTTATCTTATAAAGAGTTCAAAATAATGGTCATAAAAGTGCTCACCAAATTCTGGAGAATAATGGATGAACACAGTGAGAATGTCAACAGAGATAAAAAAAAAATATAGCCCTTGGCCCTAGCGCCATCTTCTGAGAAACCTCCACACCATTAGAGTGAAGTGGAGGAAGAAGCAAATGCGCAGGCTGAAGTGCAAAAGAAGATGAGACAGAGGGCCAAGTAAACTTGAACACCCATGGAAGCCACAGGAGCAGAAACAAGGGCAACCAGAGGCCAGGGATGCTGGTACAAATTGTTGGACTGCATGCCTACTGTCTAGAACTTGTCTCAATGGATCTAGAACATCTATGGCCAGTCTGGTCACCTCTCCCTGCTTTGAGAGACCCACCTTGCTCACGTCAAAATTGTCCCTTTTGGTCCTTTGCCCTGGACCTGCGACATTCTGGACTAGTTCTGTTCTCAGTTGTGGCTGAATATAACACATGTACAATAAATCAAATCTTTTGCTGTCTTAGCTGAAAAAAAAATCATTAAAATAAAACATATGATAGTATCAAATAGAAATCATGGGGCTGAAGAATATAATAACTGGACTGAAAAATACACTAGATGTAGAGGGGTTCAACAGCAGACTAGATGAAGAAGAAAGAATCAATAAACTCGAAGACAGGAAAGTGGAACTTACCCAAGCAAAGCAGAAAAGAAAAAAAGTTAAGATAGCTTAAGGGACTTATGGGACAATATCAATCAGACCAGTATTTACATTATAGGGGTCCCAGAAGAAGGGGAGAGAAGAGGGGGAAGAAAACTTATTTGAAGAAATAATGGCTGAAAACTTCCCACACCTGGAAAAGGAAACAGAAATCTAGATCTAGGAAGCCCAGAGAGTTCCAAAAAAGATGAACCCAAGAGAGCAACACCAAGACACAGTATAATTAAAGTATCAAAGTTAAACAAAGATAGAGTCTTAAAAGTGGCAAGAGAAAAACAACTTGTTATATTCAAGGGAACCCCTGTAAGACCATCAGTAGATTTTAATAGAAACTGCAGGCCAGAAAAGAGTGGCACAATATATTCAGGTGTAAAAGAAAAAAAACTGCCAACCAGTAATACTCTACTCGGCTCCACAAAAGCAAAAGCTAAAGGAATTTATCATTACTAGACTGGCCTTACGAGTAATGTTAAAGGGACTTCATTAAGGTGAAACAAAATGGTGCTAATGAGCAACAGGAAAACATACGAAAGTATAAATTTCACTGGTATAGGTAAACATAAAGTAATATTCAGAAAATCTAATGTTGTAAAGGTGGTAGATTAGTTACTAATAAAGCTACTATGAAGGTTAAAATACAAAAGTAGTGAAAATTACTATAACTACAATACTTTTTAAAGGTAAACACAAGATAAAAAATGTAAAATGTGACATCAAAACATAAAACGATGGGGGGGAGGGGCATAGGATAAGAACGTAGACCTCCAGAATGTGTTCAAACGTAAGTTGTTATTGGCTTAAAATGGACTGTTGTAAGTTGTTATTTATAATCATCATGGTAGCCACAAAGCAAAACTTATAGTAAATACACAAAAGAGGAAAGAGAATCTAAGCATACAACCACAGAAAAATCATCAAATCACAAAAGAAATCAAGAGAAGAAAGGGACAGAAACACTACAAAACAGCCACACAACAATTAACAAAATGGAAATAAGTACATACCTGTCAATAATTAAATGTAAATGGATTGAATTCTCCAATCATAAAACAGAGTGGCTGAATGGACAAAAAGACAAAAACAAAACAAACAAAAAACCCAAGACTCAATATATGCTGCCTACAAGAGACTCATTTCAGAAGTAAGAACACACACAGACTGAAAGTGATGGGATGAAAAAAGATATTTCATGCAATGGGAACCAAAAGAACTGGGGTAGTTATATCAGACAAAATAAAGTTTAAGACAAAGACTGTAATAAAAGACACAAAAGGAATTACATAATGTTAAAGGGATCAATCCAACAAGAGGATATAACATTTGTAAATATTTATGCACTCAACATAGGAGCATATATTTTATATTTATTGACAGACATGAAGGGAGAAATAGATAGTAATGTAATAATAATAATAGTAGGAGATTTTAATAACTTGCTTTCATCAATGGATAGATCATCCAGACAGAAAAAAAAAACGGGGATTCCCTGGTGGCGCAGTGGTTGAGAGTCCGCCTCCCGATGCAGGGGACACGGGTTCGTGCCCTGGTCTGGGAAGATCCCACATGCCGCGGAGTGGCTGGGCCCGTGAGCCGTGGCCACTGAGCCTGCGCGTCCGGAGACTGTACTCCACAACAGGAGAGGCTGCAGCTGTGAGAGGCCCGCGTACCACCAAAAAACAAACAAACAACAACAACAACAACAACAAACCCACATTGCCTTAAACAACATATTAAAGCAGATGGACTTAACAGATATAACTGTTACAGAAGTCATTCTATCCACAAGCAACAGAATACACATTCTTCTCAAGTGCACATGCAACATTCTCTGGGTTAGATATATGTTAGGCTAGAAAACAAGTCTTAATAAATTTAAGAAGACTGAAATCATACCAAGCATCTTTTCCAGCCACAGTGGCATGAAACTAGAAATCAATTACAAGAAAAAAACTGGAAAATTCACTAATATGTGAAGATTAAACAACATGCTACTGAGCAACTAATAGGTAAAAGAAGAAATCAAAAGAGATCAAAAAATACCCTGAGGGGCTTCCCTGGTGGCGCAGTGGTTGAGAGTCCGCCTGCCGATGCAGGGGACGTGGGTTTGTGCCCCGGTCTGGGAAGATCCCACATGCCGCGGAGCAGCTGGACCTGTGAGCCATGGCTGTTGAGCCTGCGCATCCGGAGCCTGTGCTCCACAACGGGAGAGGCCACAACAGTGAGAGGCCCGCATACCGCAAAAAACAAAACAAAACAAAACAAAAAAAACCTTGAGATGAATGAAAATGGAAATACAGCAAACTAAAACTTACGGGATGCAGCAAAAGCATTTCTAAGAGGGAAGTTCACAGCAATAGATGCTTACACATCAAGAAACAAGAAAGATCTGAAATAAACAACCTAACTTTATATCTCAAGGAAGTAGAAAAAAATAAAGTAGAGATGATAAAGGAAATAGAAAAGATTAATGAAACTAAGAGCTGATTTTTTTTAAAAGAAAAAATTCACAACCTTTAGCTAGACTCACTAAGTTAAAAAGAGTGAAGACTCGAAATCAGAAGTGAAAGAGGACATGTTACAGCTGATACCACAGAAATACAAAGGATCATGAAACTGCTATGAACAAATATATATCAATAACTTAGATAACCTAGAATAAATTGATAGATTCCTAGAGACATACGACTTAGCAAGACTAAATGAAGAAGTAGGAAATCTGAACAGACTGCTTACTAGTAAGGAGATGGAATCACTAATCAAAAACCTCTCAAAAAACAAAAGTCCAGGACCACATGAGTTAACTTATGAATTATACCAAACATTTAAAGAAAAATTAACAGCAATCCTTCTCAGGCTCTTCCAAAATGAGAAGAAGAAACACTTCGAAACTCATTTACAAAGCCAGCATTACCCTGATACCAAAACAAGACAAGGACACAAGAAGAAAAAATAATTACAGGCCAATATCCCTGATGAACAAAGATGCAATAATCTTCAACAAAATATCAGTAAACCAACTTCAACAATACATTACAAGGATCATACACCATGATGAAATGGGTTTTATTCCAGGTATGCAAGGGTGGCTCAACATAATATAATCAATGTAATACATCACATTTACAATATGAAGGATAAAAATTATATGATCATTTCAATAGATACAGAAAAACATCTGACAAAATTCAACAACTATTTATGATAAAAACTCTCAACAAAGTGGGTATAGAGGAAACATACCTCAACATAATGAAGGCCATAAATGACAAGCCCACAACTAACATCATATTCAACAGAGAAAACCTGAAAGCTTTTCTTCTAAGGTCAGGGACAATATAAGAATGCCCACTATCCCCACTTTTGTTCAGCATAGTATTGGAAGTTCTAGATGCAGCAATTAGGCAAGAAAAAGAAATAAAAGACATCCAAACTGGAAAGGAAGAAGTTAAAGTGTCACTATTTGCAGATGACATGATATTATATATAGAAAAACGTAAAGACACCACAGAATACCTGTTGGAACTAATACAAGATTCTATACGCTAATAATGAACTATAAGAGAAATTAAGAAAATAGTCCCATTTATGATTGCATCAAAAATAATAAAATAACTAGGAATAAATTTAACTATGGAGGTGAAAAACCTGTATACTGAAAACTATAAGACATTGAGGAAAGAAACTGAAGACGACACAAATAAATGGAAAGATATTCCACGCTCATTGATTAAGATGTCTATACTACCCAAAGCAACCTACAGATTCAACGCAATCCCTATAAAAATTTTAAAGGCATTTTTCACAGAAATAGAAAAAAAATTCAAAAATTTGTATGGAACTAAAACACACACACACACACACACACACACACACACACACACCCCAAATAGCCAAAGCAATATTGAGAAAGAAGAACAAAGCTAGAGGCATCATGCGCTCTGATTTCAAACTATATCACAAAGGTCTATAATCAAAACAGTATGTGTCTTTATGCCAAAACCAGAGATCAACAGAACTGAGAGCTCAGAAATAAACTCATGCATATATGACCAATTAATTTAGGACAATGGAGTCAAGAGTATACAGTGGGGGAAAGGACAGTCTCTTCAGTAAATAGTGTTGAGAAAACTGGACAGCTCCATGCAAAAGTATAAAACTGGACCACTATCTTACAGCATACCCCCCAAATTAACACAAAATGAGTTAAAGACTTAAATGTAAGACCGAAATCATAAAACTTCTAAAGGAAAACAGGTGGTAAGCTCCTTGACTTTAGTCTTCCTTCTGTACATCAAAGGAAACAATTAACAAAATGAAAAGGCAACCTATAAAATGAGAGATAATATTTGCAAATCATATATCTGATAAGGGGTTAATATTCAAAATATATAAAGAACTCATACAACTCAATAGTAAAAATATAAACAATTCTATTAATTATTGGGCAGAGGATCTTAAAGACCCAAAGCAGACATATAGATGGCCAACAGGTACATGAAAAGGTGCTCATCACCAATTATGAGGGAAATGCTAGTCAAAACCACAATGAGATATCACCTCACTCCTGTTAGAATGGCTATTATCAAAAAAACAAGAAATGACAAGTGTTGGCAAGGATGTAGAGAAAAGGGAAAACTTGTGCACTGTTAATGGCTGCACCAATTTACATTCCCACCACAGAAAACAGTATGGAAGTTCCTTGAAAGATTAAAAATACAACTACCATATGATCCGGCAATTCCACTTCTGGTTATTTATCCAAAAGAAATGAAAATGCTCACTTGAATAGACACATGTACCCCCATGCTCGTTGCAGCATTATTTACAATAGCTGAGATATGGATGAATGGATAAAGAAAATGTAGTACAGTCATCCCTCTTACCTGAGGGGGATTGGTTTCTGGACCCCCCCCCCA
>NW_006792541.1:1111996-1122232 GCF_000442215.2 Lipotes vexillifer
TACCTAAAGCCAATGCTGAAGCCCCTTATATAAAATGGCATAGCATTTGCTTATAAACCATGCACATCCTCCCATATTCTTTAAATCATCTCTAGATTACTTATAATACCTAACACAATGTAAATGCTTTGTAAATAGCAGCCAGCATGCAGCAAATTCAAGTTTTGCTTTTTTAAACCTTCTAGAATTAAAAAAAAAATTTTTTCTGTCTCATTTGAAGTCATGCATGCGGAATCTGCAGATATGGAGGTCTGACTGTGTGTATGTGTATATATTCAATATATATATGCATAGACATATATAATTTCCCACATATATAAAATGGGAAATTATTCAGCCATAAAAAAGGAAATCCTGCCATTTGCAACAACGTGGATGGACCCTGAGGGCATTATGCCAAGTGAAATAAGTCAGACAGAGACAAATACCATAGGATCTCACCTTATATGTGGAATCTAAAAAACAAAAGCAAATAAAAAACCTGAGCTCACAGATTCTGAGAACACGTGGCAGGTGCCAGAGTCAGGTGTGGAGTGGGTGAAATGGATGAAGGGGATCAAAAGGTACAAACTTCCAGTTATAAAATAAATAAGTTCTGAGGATGTAATATACAGCATGATGACTATTGTTAGTAATACTATATTGCATATTTGAACATTGCTGAGAGTAGATCTTAAAAGTTCTCATCACAAGAAAAAAATTTTTAACTATATACGGTGATGGATATTATCTAGACTTATGATCACTTCAAAATAGATACAACTATCAAGTGATTATGTTCTCCATCTGAAACTAATATAATGTTACATGCCAATTATACATCAATATGAAATTAAATAATGTTCTTAAAAAGCCAATCTCATGTAGCCACCAATGGTGTGGTTACCAGGGGTTGGGGGTTGGGGGGATAGGACGGATATTGTTTAAGGGAAAAAACTTGCAACTAGAGGTAAATAAGTCCTAGAGATCTAATGCACAGGGTAGCAAACATAGTCAACAATAATGTATTATAATCATAAAATTTGCTAAGAGATTAGAACTTAATGTTTCCAATCATTAAAAAGAAATGGTAATTATGTACTATGATAGGGGTGCTAATTATCACCACAATGGCAATCATAATATATAAATGTATTAAATTAACACATTGTACACCTTAAATTTATACAATGTTATATGCCAAATAAATTTCAATTTAAAAACTTATAGATAACCAATATATATGTTTTGTGACATTTGAGTGTAAACATAGATCTCATCCCAGCTCTCCCTATGAAGAAACAAACCAGTGGATTTATGGAGAGATGATGTATTTATCATGTGTGAGTGTAACCAGGAGACTTTTAGCATACTGTAAACGAGGTATCCTTGGTGTGTTTCCTTCTAATAACATCTTTGATACATGGCAATTTGGGAACATTACCCCATGACCTACCTTGAGGGTTTTTGTTGTTTGTTTTTACTACAACCAGATTTCATTTTTACATGAATTCTATTTTTTTTATACTGAGGTATTTATATTCATTTGGGTGCAAAAATCTCTTGAGTACAGCTTTATGATTTTTAGCCAATGTTTATAATCACGGTGTAATCACCACCCACACCAGGAAACAGAACACTTTCAGTACACTAGGAGGCTCCCCTGCAACCCCACTCGGTTAATATTCACCCCTTCCTTTCCAAAGGTAAACACTTTTCCTACCTCTCTCACCATATATTTGTGTTAGCTGTTTTTGAACTTCATAGAAAGGAATTCACACAAAATGGACTCTTGTGCTTGGCTTCTTTTGTCCAACATTATGTCTGTGAGATTTATCCATATTGTGTGCAGCAGTAGTTTGCTTACTTTGCTGTATAGTATTCCATTGTATGAATATGCCACAATTTATTCATCCCATTGTTGATGGAAACTTGGATTTTCAGTCTTTGGCTGTTATGAAAAAACAAGCTTGTGACCAGGCCTTTGAACTACAGAAAACCCAACAAGTGGGATATCATATACTGTAGTGACAATTGCTCTGCTAAGGCCACCAGCAAACTACAACTTGATTTAGTGCTCTAGAACAAGCCCCAAACTCCAGAGACAATATAAATTCATTGTTCATTGCAATATAATCATTGTTTACATGGTGACCCCCAAAACAAAGGGAAAAATGTCTTCAAGGTGCTGCAAAATCAGAGCAAATCTTAAAATGTGTACTATTAGTATCTTAATAAAATGAGATGTCTTGAAGTGTATATTTACTGGTATGACTTTCAAACAAACCTACGTATAATTTCCTTTCTCTTTATTCCCCTTTTCTCAACTGTTGGGAAGGGCTTTTGCTCTTTGAAGAAGTGGACTGCAACAACGATAATAACAAAGGCAATGATGATGATTCAGGGATTCGCATTGAAATCCGACCCTACTGCTAAGATCCTGGATGAAGGCAACTTCAGCAAAATAGAGAAAAGTAGATAATAGAGCTGGATTTCCCTCTCTGCTAGGGCACTTAAGGGGAGGGTCCTTACCGAGTGTTCTCTCTAGCTTTAGTGCCTGACACATAGTGGGTATTCAGTAAATACTTGCTGAATCAATGGTTCAAACATCAAATACTCTTTCTTCTCAGGTTATTACTTTCTAAAATGAGAAACTAATTACTTGAAGGATGGCATACTTTTAGTTTTTACTTTTCATTGAAATAATCCCAAACTTACAGAGAAGTTGCAAGAAGAGTATTGAGAATTTTCACATACTCATATTCACTGAAATGTAACATTTTACCTCATTTATTTTTTTAAAAGACTTTTTGTTTTAGAGCAGTTTTAGGTTTATAACAAAATTGCTGTGGCCTCACACATGCACAGCCTCCCTCGTTACCAACATTGCTCAGCAGAATGGTACACTTTTTAATCAAGGATAAACCTATATTGACACATTATAATCATCTGAAGTCCACAGTTTACCTTAGGATTCACATTGTACGTTCTTGGGTTTATATTCAGTGGGTTTGGACAAATGTACAATGACATATATCCATCATTATAATATCATACAGAGAATTTTCACTGCCCTAAAAATCCACTGTGCTCTGCCTATTCATCTCTCCCCCACCCCACATCCCTGGCAACCATTAATCTTGTTACTGCCTCCATAGTTTTGCCTTTTCTAGAATGTCACACAGTTGGAATCATACAGTATGTAGCCTTCTCACATTGACTTCTTTCACTTAGTAACATGCGTGTAACTTTCCTCCATGTCTTTTCATAGCTTGAAAGTTCATTTCTTTTTATCACTGAATGTTCCATTGTCTGGATGTACCACAATTCACTCATCCATTCACCTACTGAGGGACACCTTGGTTACAAGCTTTGGCAATTGTGAATAAAGCTGCTATAAACATCCATGTGCAGGTTTTTGTGTGGACATAAGTTTACAACTCATTTGGGTAAATACCAATGAGCATGATTGCTGAATCATATGGTAAGAATATGTTTAATTTTGTAAGAAATTACCAAACGCTTCCAAAATGACCAAACTATTTTACATCCCCAGTAATGTATGAGAGCTCCTGTTGCCCCACATCTCCGTCAGCATTTGGTGGTGTTAGTGTTCTGGATTTTGGCCATTCTAATAGGTGTGTAGTGGTATCTCATTGTTTGACTTTGCATTTCCCCGATTATATATGATGTGAAGCATCTTTTCATATAATCACTTGTCATCTGTATATCTTCTTGGGTGAAGTGTCTGTTAAGATCTTTGCCCATTTTTAAATCAGACTATTTGTTTTCTTATTACTAAGTTTAAAGAGTTATTTGTACATTTTGGTAACAGTCCTTTATCAGGTATGTCTTTGGTAAATATTTTCTCCCAGTGTGTGGCCTGTCTTAGCATTCTTTGGACAGTGTCTTTCACAGAGCAGACTTTTTAATTTTCATGAAGTCCAGCTTACCAGTTATTTTTCATGGATTGTGTCTTTGGTGTTGTATCTCAAAAGGCACCACCAGGGAATTCCCTGGCAGTCCAGTGGTTAGGACTCAGTGCTTCCACTGCCAGGGGCCTATGTTCAGTCCCTGGTTGGGGAACAAAGATCCCGCAAGCTGTGCAATGCAACCCAAAGAAGAAAAAAAAAAGAACCAAAAAAAAATTAAAGGCACCACCGTATCCAAAGTCATCTAGGTTTTCTCCTATGTTATCTCTGTTATCTCCTAGAAGTTTTATAGCTTTGCATTTTACATTTAGGACTGTGATCCATTTTTAGTTAATTTTTGTGAAGGGTGTAAATCGTGTGTCTAGGTTCTTTTAGCTTTGTTTTGTTTTGTCTTTTGCCTGAAAGTATTCAGCTGTTCCAGCACCATTTGTTGAAGAGACTATTTTGCTCCATTTTATTGCCTTTGCTTCTTTGTCAAAGAACAGCTGACCATATTTCTGGGAGTCTATTTCTGGGTACTCTATTCTGTTCCATTGTCTTTTGACCAGTGCCACACTATCTCGATTACTGTAGTTTCATAGTCTTAAAGTCAGATAGCATCAGTCCTCTAACTTTGCTTTTCTCCTTCAATATTGGGTTGACTATTTTGGGTCTTTGGTCTCTCCACATATCTTCACAATCATTTTGTTGTTATTCCCAAAATTACTCACTGGGAATTTGATTGGGATTGCATTGAGTCTATAAGCCAAGTTGAGAAGAACAGACACCTTTGACGATATTGACAATATCATCCTATCCGTAAACATGAAATTTCCATTATTTAGTTCTCTGATTTAATTCAGAGTTTTATAGTTTTCCTCATATACATATTTTGTTAGATTTATACCTAAGTTTTTTGTTCTAATGTAAATGGTACTGTTTTTAATTTCAAACTCCACTTGTTAAATTATTGGTGTACAGCAAAGTAATTGGTTTTTTTCTTTTTTGGCTGCATTGGGTCTTTGTTGCTGCACATGGGCTTTCTCTAGTTGTGGCAAGTAGGGGCTACTCTGTTGCAGTGCAGGCTTCTCATTGCAGTGGCTTCTCTTGTTGCAGAGCATGGGCTCTAGGGTGCATGAGCTTCAGTAGTTGTGGTGTGTGGGCTCAGTTGCTGTGGCACATGGGCTTAGTTGCTCTGCAGCACGTGGGATCTTCCTGCACCAGGGATCAAACGTGGGTCTCCTGCATTGGCAGGTGGATACTTAACCACCGTGCCATGAGGGAAGTCCCAGTAATTGTTTTTTTCTGTTAACTTTGTATCTTTAACTTGGCTATAATTATTTATTAGTTACAGGAGTTTGTCAATTTTCTTTTCTACATAGGCAATCATGTCATCTACAACCAAAGACAGTTTTATGTCTTCCTTTTCAGTCTTTATACCTTTTATTTCCTTTTCTTGTCTTTCTTGTGTTAGCAAGGAATTCCAGTATAATGTTGAAAAGCAGTGGTGGGACATTCTTGCCTTGTACCTGGTGGGAAAGCTTTGAGAGTCTCACCAGTAAGTATATGTTAACCATAAGGTTTTTGTAAATAATCTTTATCAAGCTGAAGCAGTTCCCGTTTATCCCTAGTTTGCTTTGTATCAAGAATACGTGTTGGATTTTGTCAAATGCTTTTCCCGCATCTAATGATGTGATCATGTGATTTTTCTTTGGCCTATTGATGTAATGGATTACCTTAATTGAATTTTTAAGGCTATCCTTTGATTCCTAAGTATTAACCACCTACAGTCAATTATCCTTTTACTTTCCCTTTTTTCTCTTTCCCTTCTCTAAATTTTTATTTTTGTCATTTTGACCTTTTTACTTTGGAAATTTGTACATGTATACAAAAATAAATAAAATATTATAATAAATCCAATTTTCCCATCACCCACTTTCAACAATTATTAACACTTGGTCAATTTTGTTTCATCTACCTTTCCCTTGAACCCACATGTCCCCAGATTATTTTGCAGCAAACTTCTAAGAGCATATCACTTTACCTGTAATTATTTCAGAGGGTATCTATAAAAGAAGACTCTTAAAATAACCACAATGCCATCATTCTAGCTAAAAGAAATTAACAATATTTCTTTAATACATAAAATATCTAGTCAGTGTTCATATTTATCCAATTGTTTCAGTTTTGTTTTGTTTTTTGGCAACAGGTTGTTTGAATCAGGATTTAAATAAGTTCAATTTATTGGTCTTGGTTGACTTGTCTCTGACACATCTCTTAAGCTTCTCTTGATTTAAAGGCTCCTACCTACCGACCACTAGTGATACTGGGCACTTTTTCCTTGCTTATTGGCCACTTGTATGTATATCTTGTTTTGTGAAATATCTGTTCAAGTCTTTTGCCCAAGTTTTAAAAATTGGGCTTATTTTCCTCTTTATTACTGAGATGTAGAAGTTTCCTTATATGTTTAAGTACAGGCCCTGTGTGTGTGTGTGTGTGTGTGTGTGTGTGTGTGTGTGTGTGTGTGTGTCTCAATTATTTTTTCCCATTCTGTATTTGCCTATTCTTTTAGTGGTATCTTTTGATGATCAGAGGTTTTAATTTTTATAAAGTTCAGTATATCAATTTTTTTCTTATGTGCTTCATGCTATTCAGGTCCTCTCTCAGTACTCAGTAAAGGTACTATACTTAATATTGTTAAATTCCTGTATGATTGTTGGAGCAGGGTGATGAGGGACACTAAGCGGCAAAACCTTAGAGGCTAAGACAATAATTTATGGCATTAAAAAAATTCAGATGTAATTAACATATTAGTTTCAAGTGTACAACGATTCAACGTTTGTATGTACTACGAATTGATCACAATAAGTCTAGCTGACATCCATCACCACAGGTAGTTATAATTTTTCTTGTGGAGAGAATTTTTAAGATCTCCTCGCTTAGCAACTTTCAAATATACAATACACTGTTATTAACTGTAGTCACTATGCTGTACATTACATCCCCATGACTTATTTTATAACTGGAAATTTGTACCTTTTGATCCTATTCACTCACTTTGCCCATAGCATGTGTTTTAAAAAGTGTCTGTATTATTTTGCCCTTTTGCTTATTCTAAGAGTAATAGCTCCTCTTAAAAACTATTCAAAATAAAGCAGAAAGTAAAAGCCCTTCATAACTGGGTGGAGGAGGGGTGGGGGAGTGTTGGGCATGGGGAGTTATGAAGGAAAACTTCGAAAATGTCTCTTACACCCTAAAAGAATGGTTCTAACTTTTTTTTTTTTTGCGGTACTTGGGCCTCTCACTGTTGTGGCCTCTCCCGTTGCGGAGCACAGGCTCCGGACGCGCAGGCTCAGCGGCCATGGCTCATGGGCCCAGCCGCTCCGCGGCATGTGGGATCTTCCCGTACCGGGGCACGAACCTGTGTTCCCTGCATCGGCAGGCGGACTCTCAACCACTGCGCCACCAGGGAAGCCCTGGTTCTAACATTTTTGAGCAAGAGATTGACATGGCCAAATCAAAACACTCATGTCCACGTCAAACCTCCAAATCAAAATATGCCCTGCAATGGAGTAGCTAGAAGGAAATGTCCTGCTATACTGCTGAGCATATTGTTTTTTAAATCAAATTTAAATGTTTTATACTTTGAAACAATCACGAGTTATAGAAAAGTTGGAAATATAGTACAAAGAATTTTTTTTTCTTAACCATTTGAGAGTTAGTTGCCAACCGGATGCCCCTTACCCTAAATACTTCAATGCCTGTTTTCTTAAAAATCTAGGACATTTTCCTGCAGAACCATAATACCACCATCCTTGAACCCCATGTAAGTTTCTCTAATTGTTTCAGTGATGTCCTTTATAGCAAAAGGGTCTAGTTTAAAAGTACGTGTTACATTTAGTTGTCATGCCTTTTCGTCTTCTTCGATTTGGGGCAATCCTCAGTCTATTCTCAACTTCCTGACCTGGACACTGTGGGGCATGATGGACCAGTTATTCCGTGGCATATCCTTCAATTTGGGTTTGTCTGATGTCTGCTTATTATGAGATTGAGAGTATACACATTTTTGGTGGGAATGTCACGGAACTGGTGCTTTATTCTCATCACATCCTGTCAGGTGGCCCACAGTTTCCATTTGTCCCATGACTGATGATGTTCATTTTGAACACTTGATTAAGTTGGTATCTGACCCTGTAAAGTAGCTATTTTTCCCTTTGTAATTAATAATTACAAAATTAATAATTTTGTAAGGAATATTTTGAAACCATGTACATACCCAGTTTCTCCTCAAACATTCCATTTATTCATTGATTCATTTATATCTGTATGGACTCATGGTCCTTTATTTATAACCTTTATTTATAACCTTTATTCAATAGGTTATAATCTGTTACTCTCATTATTAATCACTGTGTGCCAACTGTCCATGAGGTGACTAGTAGCAGTCCGTTCAAGCTGGCTTATGTGTCCTTTTGACATGTTCCCATTATGCTTTGAGCACTTTCTTGTTTTGGGCCACAAGATATTCCAGGCTTTTCTTATCTTTTTCCTGTTCAAGCCCTGAGCCATTTTCTCTAAGGAGCCCTGGTTTCTTTTAGTGGAAAATAGCATTTATAAACCAAGACCTGGGTGTATATATTATATATATGCTTGTATATATTAAGAGGGTCTCTGCTCCTAAGCTGTCTCAGTGAAAAGTGCTAGGGAATATACCCAAGACCTACTGAATTAGAGTACACATCTTTAACAAAACCCCAGGATGATTCACACACACATTAAAGTTTGAGACACACGGCCCACCTATAGAGTAAAGACTGCCATGTCCTAGCCAGCTGTTGGCATGTCAGGTGTCCCAGCTGCATTGAAGGCATCTGGAAGGAAGAATGAGGCAGAAGGACTCACCTCCCTGTTGCGTCACCTTCCTTTAATCCCAGAAAACCCTCACAACAGTCCTGCTCACAGCTCATTGCTTCAAACTTATTCACCTGGCTGCACGCAAGTGAGGCAGGAAAATCTAGATTTTCCAGCTGTGCCCATTGCCACCCAGAGTAAAATTAGCAATCTGTTTCTAGGGGTGAAAGGGAAGGATGCATATTGGGAAGGCTACAGGAATCTGTCCCTCTGGCCTCATTTGGTAATCCCTCTGTGTCCTCTCAGCATGTAGGGAAGTTGTTGGTAGCACAAGCCGATACTGGGCACAGCTGCCAATCACTCATATGTGGACAGCAGGGAGGTCACCAGGGCCAACCCAGAGTTGAAGCACAGAGGTAAAATCTGCCTTTCATTTAGGCTCTGGTACCATCGTGCCTGCCCCCACCACCTTCCGCCCAGCAAGGGCCAGAATTCAAGGAGCAGCAGGGTAGAACTGAAAGTCTGGGGGGGCCTAGTTTATCACAGTGTCTTAGGCTGGAAGACTCTAGAAGCAGACCTCCTGGTTCACATCCCAGCACCATCACTTACCAGCTGTTAGGCCTCAATGGCCTCGTGTTAAAATGGGGATGAGTGTAGGCCTACCTCACAGGTTCTTGTGAAGATGTAATGGAAATCACCCATGCAAAGCTCTTGGAGCACTTGGCCCATGTGAATTCTCCACAGACAGTAGCTACTATTACTGAGCAGAGCTACCACAGGCAAAGACATGACCTCCCTGGAGAAAGCCGCCTACCCTGACAGTGGGCTTGGGCGCAGAGACCTGTCGCACAGGAAGTATAGAAACCACCAACTTGGAAGTGCTATCGATTTCCTTAATACGTTTACTCAATATTCCCACCATCTTAGAGAAGAAGGCAACTAGGTTCATTTACTATTTAACACCTTTGTGACAAGTCCCCAGGACTTTCCTGTTTGTTGCTATTTTATGGCACAGTATCTTTTCTTTCCTTGAGTTTTGTTTCCCTTCTTGACTACTTGAACTGCTCCCAAAGCATTTTTTTTTGAACAATACTTAAACAAAAAACCAACATAGTAGCTAGAGCATTTGACCTTACACTCATTTTTCCACGATAAAGCCTGCAGCCACCACTGTCCCTTCACAAGGACTTAGCGAACCCCGGCAAATCCACATTTGTCACTGGATACATGAAAAGGGACATTATCATTTTCTTAGACAAACATCCTGGGCAATCTGGTTTCTTTTACTTTCTCATTAATACATCTGGTTTTGCTGAGTATCTTAGGGGACGTTGAAAGACCAGTTCTTGTTATTTTAATCTCCTCACTGTCTTATCATTTGGGTTTGTAATTCTAACATATTTGCCAATGGCTTCCAGGTATCACTGAAAGAAATTCCTAAGATAAACAAAGAGCAATTTTTCTTCCGAAGTCTGTGTCACCATGATGGGGAAAG
>NW_006792541.1:1122243-1128609 GCF_000442215.2 Lipotes vexillifer
GGAAAGAGTTGAAGAATGCCAACAAGTGTGTGAACATGTGAGCAAGTGTTTATGCAAAATCAGAACTAAATGTTCCTGGCAGCTCTGCTTCAGTTCTTTCTGCCACTTCCCAGTTTGGCTGAAACAGTTGGAAGTAATCCCTCTGCCCTTTTAACCTGTGATTTAAACTGGGATCTAAATGACACCTGGCTGGCCACCTCATGAACCAGAGAAGTGAGTGAGAAGAGTAACACCGCCCCCTACAGGTGTGTGTCTGTGACAGTGAACTTGACAATCGGAAACCTCTCCCAGGGGCTCCCTGAAGCAGCCGGATTGTGTCCCTTAGTATCCGGCCTGATGGCAAGTGCAAACTAGTGATTAATGGAGAAAATAAGCATGGCACTGTTTGCCAGTGTCTCAAGGAGCCCAGAGACTGGACCTTCCGTGTTGTCTCTGCCACGGGCTGTAGTAGCTACAGCTGGGGTCTCTTCGGCCGGCTTTCCCATTCCTCTTTTCCTGGAAACAGTACCTACCCCCTTTCCTTCAGGAAATGTCCCTCCAACTCCAGGTGACTCTAGAGGGTTTGACAAGCCACTGTGTTTGATCCTGTCTACAGGGGTAGGTTATGACCCCGCCAGGCCAGTCTTGGACCTGCCTACCTTTGGACATTATTGAGCAAGCTGGAAAGCTGTATGTCATCCTTGACACCAACTGCCCCCTTACCTGCCATATCCAAGCTGCCAAGGCCTTCCAATTTCACTACCTACATTTCTTGCCTGTCCATCTCTCCTGTCGCCCTAATCCCAGCTGTTACTCTCTCCCAAACAACTGTATAGCTTCCTAACAGATGTTCCCACATCCACCACGGCCACCTCCATCCAGTCTACTGCAGCTGGAGTCCTTCTTTCAAAGGACAAACATGGTTGTGTCACCCCATCCATTCCCCATTTCTATCCTGGCTTCCCATGGCCTTAGGATAAAGACAAATTTTTTTCATGTCACCCACATGGCACTCCATGGACTGCTACCTCCCCGTTTCTCCTGTCTCACTTGAACTACTCTCCACAGGGTACTTTCGTTCCAGCTACTCAGGCCTTCTTGCAGCACCAGGCCTTGGTATTAACACGCTGCTTTGTACGTGCTGTTCCTTCCACCCTAAATACCTCTACCCTAACTCTGCACCTAGGTTACTCATCCTTTTGATCTTAGCTCAAACATCATTTACTTAGGGAAGCTTTCCCTGACCTCCAAGGTCCAGTCCTCATGTACACTCTCATAACACCACCTATCTCTTTCTTAACGCACCTGCCACAGTGCAATCTTGCACTTGTGGCCATTAATTTACATTTGTCTCCCCCTACTGATTATGAGCTTCATGACTACAGTGTCATTTTGCTCATTATATTTGTTGAATGACTGACAATGAATTGGTCCAAGTGGCGGGCACCCAGCATAGGCTGGGCTGACTGGAGCCTTTCCCCAGATTTCCCAAGTCAAAGGTGAAGGAGAATTGCTCTCTTTTGTCTTGAGCTCGTGAGCTACCAGGAGGCAGGCTCTGGGTTGCAGATAACCATCTTCCCTGCCTTATGGTGCTTATCTGCCCACAAGGTGAAACCTGGCAAGTGGAGGGGAGACAGGTCCTGCCAGAGTGGCGTCCCTTGTTCCATCCCAGGCCCTGAGCTCAGAGCTCTCCCCCAAGTTCTCCAAGCCTCCCCAAGTCATTCCCAGCTGTGAGAGCCAGTAAAACTCCAGGTTACACAATCTGGTTGGGGTTTTGTGACTTGCAACAGAAAGATTCTTGGCTAAGGCAAGTTAACCTGGTGACATGAGCCAAGAGAGCTAGGACTGGAGGGACATCATGTTAGGCCTTTAACAAACAATCAGCCTAAAGCCAAGTTAAAATTGTATTTGATAAGCCAAATTTTGTCTGCTACAATTAGATGGCATGAATGCTGACGGCCATCGGCCATAGGGAAGTTGGCTGTAACCTGCCAGCAAGCGTTTGGGGCACGGTTCAAGTATTTCATCCGAAGGCTGAGTCCGTTTCTGCAGCAAACAGGCAGCAGCCAATCTAACCAGCCATCCGTTCTTGCAACATGCATGTATTGTGTACCTACTATATGTACCAGAGTTTCCATAGGGAACACAGATGGATAGGATCCAGTCTCCTTGAGAGACTTACAGTATGGTTTGTTAGGGGGTGGGGCACAGTTGTGGACAGGATAGAAAGTGCTCAGAACTACTGTCAGGTATTGGGCTGACCAAAAAGTTTGTTCAGGTCTTTCCATACCATCTGAGGGAAATAGCTCACTTCTGACAGGCTGCATGATGGGTAGGGCAGCAGCATGCTGGTAAGAGTCAGAAAGCCTTGGATGTGGATTTTGGCTCTTCTGCTCACCGACACTGAGCCTTACTTAGTTTCCTCTGCTCTTAATGGGGATAATAATACCTTTGCAGGTTATCAGGAGGATTAAAACAGAGAGACTATATAAAGTGCCAAGCAGAAAGGCTTTCAGCAAATTGGAGTTAATGTTATGTGTCCAGATGGTACTTTGAGAGCCACCTGGAAAGAGCCTCTGTCCAAAATTATCCTTCCACACATCAGCCGGAGCACTTGAAATCCCAGCTTTAGGGATTCAGGTTTTGAGTTTATGGTTTGATTGCTAGAAGGTCCCTGTAAAAATGCAAATGTGTTACTTGAAAGTGCTAACACAATGAGAATACAAACACTTAACAAGGACGAATCAAACTAAATCAGCAGAGAACAGAATAGAACTTGGAGAATAAGGCAAAGGATAATGTGACCCAGCTGCACGCGGGCACCGTGGCCTGTGTTTTTCACACCCAACTTCCCTCAGATAACTGAACTAAGCTCTTGGCGGCTCAGTGTCCTTATCTGAAGACCCTAATAATAACCACATCTCTCTCATAGGATTGTTTTTGATAGTTGATTAAGTTAATACAGGAAGAGCACCTGCCCACATGCTCCGCCACACCAGAACTGGAGCCCAGGCCTGTCTGAATGGTTAGGAAGCATGTGGAGCCATGGTCCATCTAGTAAGGAGGGAGACAGCAAAAGGAGAGGAAGTTCATCTGCCAATAGACGAGTTAAGATGCTGTAGCGACATGACCACCTAGTACGGCTTCACCAACTAATTTCATTTACCCTGGATACAGGCCCAGGAGTGAGATTACTGGATCACATGGTAGCTCTAGTTTTCGGGGGAACCTTCACACAGTTTCTCTATAATGGCTTTACCAATTGGCATTCCCGTTAATGAAGTTATAAGGGTTCCCTTTTCTCCACATTCTCACCAACATTTGTTATCACCAACCGAAAATGGCCAATGAAGGGATGAGGAAAACGTGAAGGAGCTGGATCCTTTTGTGATGGCAACAGGAGAGAACGAGATGTGACCAGATCTCTCTGACCTTGAGGAAATCTGTTCTTGAAATTCCACCAGTTCTGTGAACGTCACCTTTTAAGGTGTGTTCTCTCTTCTTGTATTTCCAAGGACTAAGGTGTGCGCTGTCTCTAATATTCTAAGACAGGTGAACTGACAAGAAGATGATACCAACAGGAAAGGTTGAGTTATATGGTTAAAATATCTGAAAGCAATGTAAACACTGAGACTTCTTGTTGCAATAGTCCACAGGGGGGCATTGCATGCCAATTCATAATTTATGGAACTTTCTGTTCCGTCACTAGGCACCTGAACATCACAAACAACTCCTACACACAAACAAAGGACAACTCTGTTTTTATCTCTTGTCTTTATTAACTTATACTCCTCTTCTGATGGGAAGGGTTGATTTTTTTTCCAAAAAAGGTCAGTCAAAGGCAACAAAAGCAAAAACAAGTGGGACTACATTAAACTAAAAAGCTTCTGCACAGCAAAGGAAACCATCAACAAAATGAAAAGGCAACCTGAAAAATGGGAGAAAATATTTGCAAATCATGTTTCTGATAAGGGGTTAACATCTAAAATATATAAAGAACTCATACAATTCAATAGCAAAAACCCAAAAAATCTGATTTTTTAAATGGGCAGAGGATCTGAATAAACATTTTTCCAAAGACGACATACAGATGGCCAACAGGTATATGAAAAGGTGCTCAACATCAATAACCATCAGGGAAATGCAAATAAAAACTACAGTGAGGTTTCCAGTCACAATCAGGTTCCCAGTGAATAATCACAACTTAGATTTTGTGGAACCTTAAAAAACCAAACCAAACTAAACAAACAAAAAATTGAGCTCAGGGGTACAGAGAACAGATTGGTAGTTGCCAGAGGTAGGGGGATAGGGAGTGGGCAAGATGGGTGAAGGGGTTTAAAAAGTACAAACTACTAGTTATAAGATAAATAAATCCTGGGGATGTAACGTACAGCATGGTGACTATAGTTAATAATACTGTATTGTATATCTGAAAGTTGCTAAGAGAGTAGGTCTTAAAAGTCATCTTCATAAGGAAAAAAATTTGTAGCTATGTGTGTTGATAAATGTTAACTAGACTTATGATGATCATTTCACAATATAAGCAAATACTGAATCATTATGTTGCATACCTGAAACTAATATAATGTGACATGTCAATTATCTCTCTCTCTATATATACGTGTGTGTGTGTGTGTGTGTGTGTATATATTTATAAAAAATAAAAATATATATATTTAAAAACAGAAAAGGTTAGGGAGAGATCAAGATGGCAGAGTAGAAGAACATGGAGCTCACCTCCCCCCACAAACACATCAAAAATACATCTAACATGTGGAACAGTTCTCACAGAATACCACCTGAAACCTGGCAGAAGATCTGTTATACAACCAAAGCTGCAAGAAAGATTCCCACATAGTTGAGTAGGATGAAAAGGGGAAAAAGAAAAAGAAAGGAAAGAAATCAGGACAGGACCTGAGCCCCTGGGAGGGAGCGGTGAAAGAGGAAAGTTTCCCTCGCCCTGGAAACCTCCTTTGCAGTGGCTAGGTGCTGAAACTCAGGCTTCAGCTAACAGACCTGGGGAGAGGACTCTATTTGGCTGTGCTAGACAGCCTGAAGGGCCTGGAGTGTGGTCTGGGCCTCCACTGTGGGTATGAGCAGGACAGAGCATGGGTCCACCAAAGAAGCGCCATTATCAGTGCACAAAGAGTGGGGTGCAGGTCCACCATAAGAGACTCATTGTCAGCATGCTCATGGCAGGGCTTGGTTTGGGCCACCTCAGGCTTTGTGAGTGGGCATGTGCTGGAGGGGGAGCAACCTTGGAGCCAATTATAGGCACTCCCACAGCAGGTGGGGCTTCAGTGGACTTCAGAGGTGGGACTGACATCTGACCTGAGTACCAGCACTCCTGCAGAGGGGGCGGGTCTGGGGGCAGCGCCAGCAGCAGCAAACTTTGTAGGCGTGCACACCTGGTGGTGGGTTTTGCCACAGAGTCGCATCTCCTGGTGGACAGCCTCTGGGGAGGAACACACAGTGGCTCCTTTCCCAGTGGGAGAGCTCCAGTCCTGCCTACCTCACACTGCAGCTTAGAACTGGATCTGGGGCCTTCTACTCCAACAATGGGGGAGCAGACCCTGCCCCCGACAGGGCTGTGTCAGCCACAGAGCAGAGGAGGCCCCGCTCAATGTCCAGTGCAAGCTCTGGTCACTACAACACCAAACACACTCCCTATCAGGGGGACAATGGCCAGTATACTGAGGAAAGATGTGGCAGGCATTCATACCATAAACAGCCCTCGCACCAAAAATATTAGACTCACAGAGGCTAACAGTAGATAACCGTTTCTCCTAAATTCACAGAGCCAGAGAAATTTAAGTTAAATGAAAAAACAGAGGAACTACTCCCAATTAAAAAACAAGAGAAATCCCCTGAAAAAACAAACAGTGAAATAGACCTCACCAGTCTACTAGACTCTGAGTTCAGAAAGCAGGTTATAAAAACGTTAGAGGAATTAAGAAAGACTATCAATAGAAATGCAGATCACTGTAACAGTGAACTAGAAACTATAAAGAGGAGCCAGTCAAGTCACCCAATCAGAACAGCAGATAGAAAGACAAATGAAAAAAAAATCAAAGCAACATGTGAGATCTCTGGGATAATATAAAGCATGCCAACCTACACATAACAGGGATTCCAGAAGGAGAAGAAAGAGAAAAGGGGATCAAAAATGCATTTGAAGGGCTTCCCTGGTGGCGCAGTGCTTGAGGGTCCGCCTGCCGTTGCAGGGGACGCGGGTTCGTGCCCCATTTCGGGAGGATCCCGCGTGCCGCGGAGCGGCTGGGCCCGTGAGCCATGGCCGCTGGGCCTGCGCGTCCGGAGCCTGTGCTCCGCAGGTGGGAGAGGCCGCAGCAGTGAGAGGCCCGCATAACGCAAGAAAAAAAAAAAAAA
>NW_006792541.1:1128892-1130800 GCF_000442215.2 Lipotes vexillifer
AAAAAAAAATGCATTTGAAGACATTATGGCTATAGACTTCCCAAACATAAAGAAGGAAACAGATATCCAGGTAGAGGAAACACAGAGGGCCCCAAACAAGATGAGTCCACACAGACCCACATCAAAACATAATGTAAGGGCTTCCCTGGTGGCGCAGTGGTTGGGAGTCCGCCTGCCGATGCAGGGGACGCGGGTTCGTGCCCTGGTCCGGGAGGATCCCACATGCCGCGGAGCGGCTGGGCCCGTGAGAGAACCTCTCTTATAAAAGCACTGTACCCAGCTTGCTGTGGAGCCCCCTCCTCAGGGGAGGGGCCTCCCCTGAGCATCTCCCACTGGCCAGGGCTGGTGGGTGGGCTGAGTCCTGGGTCCCCAGAGGCCTTTGCTCACAGGCACACACTCCTACTCCCACTGCCACCATGGGCCAGGCCCGGGCCTACTGGTGCCTGTCCTCCCAAGGGTACTCCTTTCCCCAGGGTTGTGCAATCAAAACAAAACAAAAACAAAAAAAACCAAAACATAACGTAAGGGCTTCCCTGGTGGCGCAGTGGTTGAGAGTCCGCCTGCCGATGCAGGGGACACAGGTTCGTGCCCTGGTCCGGGAAGATCCCACATGCCGTGGAGCAGCTGGGCCTGTGAGCCATGGCTGCTGAGCCTGCGCGTCCAGAGCCTGTACTCCGCAACGGAGGAGGCCACAACAGTGAGAGGCCTGCGTACTGCAAAAAAAAGAAAAAAAAAAACCCAAAAAACAAAAAAACATAACGTAAGTAAAATGGCAAAAGTTGAAGAGATGCTTCTAAGGGCAGCAAGAGAAAAACAAAGTCAGTTACAAGGGAACCCCCCATAAGGCTATCAGCTGATTTCTCTACAGAAACTCTGTAGGCCAGAAGGAAGTAACAAGATATATTCAAAGTCCTGAAAGGAAAAAACCTGCAACCTAGGATACCCTACCCAGCAACATTATCATTTAGAATACAAGGAATTTCTCAGATAAACAAAAACTAAAAGAATACAGCAATATTAAACTAAAACTAAACTAAAAGAAATATTAAAAGGGCTTCTAGAAGAGAAACAAGAATCTATAGGAAAGGGAAAAATCACAACAGGAAAGGCAAATATATAAAAGGATTGAAGATCACTTACATAAGCCAGTACATAGATTAAAAAACAATTTTTCTGAAAATGATTATAACTACAATGAACAGCAAAAGGATAAACATGAAGACATAAAATATCAAAATCACAAAATGTAGGGGAAGGGAATAAGAAAATGTAGAGCATTTAGAATGTGTTTGAACTTACATGACTATCAGTCTAAAAGCAAGTAGATATAGTTATGGCTTAACATACTTGAAAACCAAGGTAACCACAAATCAAAAACATGTAATAGATTCACAAAAACCAAAAAGAAAGGAACTCAAGCATAATACAAAAGAAAACCATCAAACCACAAAAGGAAAAACAAAAAGAAGGAAAAAAGAACTACAAAATCAACTAGAAAAGAAGGATCAAAATGGCAATAAATATATACTTATAATTATTTTAAATGTTAATAGACTAAGTTCACCAATTAACAGACATAGAATGGCACACTGAATAACAGAACAAGAACCTACAGTAAATAATAAATGATGGAGAGGGTGTAGAGAAAAGGGAATCCTGATGGGAATGTAAATTGATGCAGCCACTATGGAGAGCAGTATGGAGGTTCCTTAAAAAACTAAAAATAGAGTTACCATATGATCCTGTAATCCCACTTTTGGGCATATATCTGGAAAAGATGAAAACTCTAATTCAAAAAGATAAATGAACCCCAATGTTCATAGCAGCACTATTTACAATAGCCAAGACATGGAAGCAACCTAAATGTCCATAAAGAAGATGTGGTGTATATATATATATATATATATA
>NW_006792541.1:1130830-1152588 GCF_000442215.2 Lipotes vexillifer
AAATATGTTGTATATATATATATATATATATATATATATATATATATATATATATATATATATATATATATATATATATACACGCATGCAAAGGAATATTACTCAACCATATAGAAGAATGAAATATTGTCATTTGTAGGAACATGGATGGACCTAGAGATTATCATTAAGTGAAGTCAGGCAGAGAAAGACAAATATCATATGATATCACTTATATGTGGAATCTAAAAACATGACACAAATGAACTTATTTACAAAACAGAAATAGACTCAAAGACATAGAAAACAAATTTATGGGGGGGATAGCCAGGGGGAGATAAATTAGGAGTTTGGGATTAACATACATACTACTGTATTTAAAACAGATAAACAACAAGGATTTACTGTGTAGCATAGGGAACTATATTCAATGTCTTGTAATAACCTATAATGGAAAAGAATCTGAAAAAGAATATATATATATATGGAATCATTTTGCCATACATTTGAAACTAACACAATGTTGTAAATTAACAATACTTCAATTCAAAAAAACAAACAAAAAAAGGGAGACCAGCCTTGAAAATTCCCTGATCAGACAAAAGCAGTTTAGTCAAAGAAATAAAGCTTAATTTAACCTATTTTTGGAGGCTAATGTGACCTGGGTCAGTTCTTACATGTATCTCTGGAAATTGTGGCAAAACTTGGACTGTTTCCCTAGGTTGAAAGGACCTAACCACTGAAAATTCTAATACTGTAACCAACCACTGTGAAGAATAAATGGTAATGTTTTTTCACTATATAAGCTGCTTTATAACAGTATACCCCTGAGCCCCATTCCATGTTTTGGTTTGAGTGCTCCTGGTTTGCAAGCTATCTTTTTCACAATATACTTTTACTAATTAAAGACAAACAAACAAAAAACCAGCAAAAAAACCCAAGAACCTACAATATGCTGCCTACAAGAGACCCACTTTAGGGTAAGAGACACACATAGGTTGAAAGTGAGGGGATGGAAAAAGATATTTTATGCAAATGGAAATAAGAAAGTGGAGGTAGCAATACTCATATCAGACACAATAGACTTAAAAAAAAAGTCCATAAAAAAACTAAAAAGAAGGATGTTATATAATGATAAAGGGATCAATACAAGGAGATATTACACTCATTAACATATATGCACCCAGTATAGGAGCACCTAAACATATAAAACAAATACTAACAGACATAAAAGGAGAAACTGATGGAAATACAATAATAGAAGGAGACTTTAACACCTCACTGATATCAATGGACAGATCTTCCAAACAGAAAAATCAGTAAGACAGAGATCCTAAATGACACAATAGAACAGTTGAACTTAATTGATATCTACAGGACACTACATCCAAAAAAACAAAACCCAGAATGGAAGTGCACATGGAACATTCTCTAGGATAGACCACATACTAAGACACAAAATAAACCTCAACAAATTTCAGAAGATAGAAATTATTTCAAGCATCCTTTCTGACCACAATGGTATGAAACTAGAAACCAACCACAGAAAGAAAAACTAGAAAGTTCAAATGAACCTATTTACAAAATAGAAATAGACTCACAGACATAGAAAACAAACTTATGGTTACCAAAGGGAATGAGGGGAGGGGAGAGATAAATTAGGAGTTTGGGGTTAACATATACACACTACTATATATAAAATAGATAAACAACAAGGACCTACTGTGTAGCACAGGGAACTATACTTAATATGTTGTAGTAACCTATAATGGAAAAGAATATGAAAAAGAATATATGTATAACTGAATCACCTTGCTGTACACCTAAAACTAACACAACATTGTAAATTAACTATTCTTCAATTAAAACAAGAATTAAAGTATAGCCTAAAAAAACAGAGAGAAAAAAATGATTACATGGAGACTAAACAACATGTTACTAAAAAATACCAATATGTCAATCATGAAATCAAAGAGGAAATCAGAAAATATCTCAAGACAAATGACAATGAAAACACAACAATACAAAAGCAGCTCTAAGAGGGAAGTTCATAGCAATACAGGCTTCTCAAAAAAACAAGAAAAATCTCAAATAAACAACATAAACCACCACCTAAAAGAATTAGAAAAGAAGAACAAATAAAACCTAAAGTAAGCAGCAGGAAGGAAATAAAAATCAGAGAGGAAATAAAGTAAAGATTTAAAAAATAGAAAAAAAATTAATAAAACTAAGAGCTGGTTTTTTGAAAGGATAAACAAAATCAACAAACCTCTAGCCAGGCTCACCAAGAAGAAAACAGAGAGGACCCAAATAAAGTAAGTAAGAAAAGAGGAGAAATAATTGATACCATGATACCACAGAAATACAAAAAAAAATCATAAGAAAATACTATGAACAGTTATATGCCAACAAATTGGACATCCTAGAAGAAATGGACAAGTTTCTAGAAACATATAGGCTGCCAAAACTGAGTCAAGAAGAAACAGATAATTTGAACAGACTAGTCTCTAGAAGTGAAATAGAGTCTGTAATAAAATAAACAAATAACCCCAAAAAGCTACCTGCAAACAAAAGTCCAGAACTTGATGGCTTCACTGGGCAATTCCACCAAACATACAAAGAAGAACATTTGCCTATCCTTCTCAAACTCTTCCAAAAAATTGAAGAGGAGGGAACACTCCCAAAGTCATTCTATGAAGCCACCATCACCCTTATACAAAAACCAGACAAAGACACTACAAAAAAAGAAAATTATAGGCCAATATCTTTGATGAATACAGATGCAAAAATTCTCAACAAAATATTAGCAAACCTAATCCAACAACACATAAAAAGGATCATACACCATGATCAAGTTGGATTCATTCCAGGCTTGCAAGGATACACAAATCCAGGGTTCAACATACACAAATCAATCAATATGATACACCACATCAACAAAAGAAAAGACAAAAACCACATGATCATCTTCATAGCTGCAGAAAAATCATTTGATAGAATTTGACATCCATTCATGATAAAAACTCTCACCAAAGTGAGTATAGAGGGAACACACTCAACATAATAAAAAACAATTTATGACAAACCCATGGTCAATATAATAATGATGAAAAGCTGAAAGACTTCCCACTAAATTCTGGGACAAGATAAGGGTGCCCACTCTCACCACTTCTATTCAACATAGTAATGGAAGTTCTAGCCACAACAATAGACAAGAAAAAGAAATAAAAGGTATCCAAACTAGAAGGGAAGAAGTAAAATTGTCATTATATGTAGATGACATGATACTCTATATAGAAAACTCTAAGGACTCCACAAAAAAGCTACTAGAACTAATAAATTCAGCAAGGTAGCAAGATACAAGATTAACATATAGAAATTTGTTGCATTTCTTTACTTTCTCTTATATTTTATTGTTAGTGTAAAGAAATAATCCCATTTAAAACTGTCAAAAAAAGAAAATACCTAGGAATAAACCTAACCAAGGAGGTGAAAGACCTATATGCTGAGAAGTATAAAACGTTAAGAAAGGAAACTGAAGATGATTCAAAGAAATGGAAAGAATTGGAAAGAATTAATATTGCTTAAATGGTTATACTACCTAAAGCAATCTTTAGATTTAATGTGATCCCAATCAAATTACCATTGACATTTTTCACAGAGCTAAAATAATCCTAAAATTAATATGGAACCACAAAAGACCCAGAATTGCCAAAGCAATCTTGAGGAAAAAGAACAAACCTGGAGGCATAACCATCCCAGACTTCAGACAATACTACAAAGCTACAGTAATCAAAACAGCATGGTATTGGCACAAAAACAGATGTATAGATCAATGGAATGGACTAGAGAGCCTAGAGAAATAAACCCACACACTTACGGCCAATTAATCTTTGACAAAGGAGCCAAGAATCTACAATGGAGAAAAGACAGTCCCTTCAGCAAGTGGTACTGGGAAAGCTGGAGAGCCTCACATAAATCAATGAAGTTAGAATATTCTCTCAACACCATATACAAAAATAAACTAAAAATACTTTAACTTAAATGTAACATGATAAAACTCCTAGAAGAAAACATAGGCAAAACATTCTCTGACATAAATTGTAGTGATACTTTCTTAGATCACTCTCCTAAGGCTAAATGAATAAATAAATAAATGCAAGCAAAAATAAACAAGTGGGACTTAATCAAACTTAAAACCTTTTGCACAGCAAAGGAAACCATCATCAAAATGCAAAGACAACCTATGGAATGGGAGAAAATATTTGCAGATGATGTAATGCAACTGACAAGGGGTTAATATCCAAAATACACAAACAGCTATACAACTCAATATCAAAAAAACCCCAACAACCCAATAAAAAAAATAGGCAGAAGAGCTAAATAGATATTTCTCCAAAGAAGACATACAGATGGCCAAGAGGCACATAAAATGTTCATCATCACTAATTATTAGAGAAATGCAAATCAAAACTACTGTGAGGTATCACCTCACACCAGTCAGAATGGCCATCATCAAAAAATCTACAAATAATAAATGCTGGAGAGGGTGTGGAGAAAAGGGAACCCTCTTGCACTGTTGGTGGGAATGTAAATTGATACAGCCACTATGCAGAACAGTATGGAGTTCCTTAAAAAACTAAACATAGAACTACCATATGAACCAGCAATCCCTCTCCTGGGCATATATCTGCAAAAAACCATAATTCAAAAAGATACATGTACCCCAGTGTTCACTGCAGCACTATTTACAATAGCCAGGGCATGGAAGCAACTTAAATATCCATTAACAGAAGAATGGATAAAGAAGATGTGGTACATATATACAATGGAATATTACTCAGCCATAAAAAGAAATGAAATTGTGCAATTTGCAGAGATGTGGATGGACCTAGAGACTGTTATATATAGTGAAGTAAGTCATAAAGAGAAAAATATTGTATAATATTGCTTATATGTGGAATCTAGAAAAATGATACAGATGATCTTATTTACAAGCAGAAATAGAGACACAGACATAGAGAATGGATGTATGGATACCAGGGGAGGAAGGAGGGGTGGGATGAATTGGGAGATTGGGATTGACATATATACACTACTATGTATAAAATAGATAACTAATGAGAACCTAGTGTATAGCACAGGGAACTCTACTCAGTGCTCTATAGTGGCCTAAATGGGAAGGAAATCTAAAAAAGAGGGGATATATGTATACGTATAGATGATTGACTTTGCTGTACAGCAGAAACTAACACAACATTGTAAAGCAACTATACTCCAAGGAAAATTAATTTAAAAAATGCTTTGCTGAAACCCATCGAGGACTTCCCAGTGTTTCGAGCACTAGCTGTCTGGACTCCTCACTTGGTGCCCTGCGATAAACGTCACACTTTCCTTCACCACAAAAAACAAAAACAAAAACTACAATGAGGCATCACCTCACACTGGTCAGAATGGCCATCAACAAAAAGTCCACAAATGATAAATGCTGGAGAGGGTTAGAGAAAAGGGAACCCTCCTACCCTGCTGGTGGGAATGTAAACTGGTGCAGCCACTATGGAGAACAGTATGGAGGGTCTTTAAACTAAAAATACAGTTACCATATGATCCTGCAACCCCACTCCCAGGCATAGATCTGGAAAAAGTGAAAATTCTCATTCAAAAAGATACATGCACCCCAATATTCAAAGCAGCACTAGTTACAATAGCCAAGACATGGAAACAACCTAAGTGTCCATCAACAGATGAATGGATAAAGAAGATGTGGTATATACATACACCATGGAATATTATTACTCAGCCATAAAAAAGAATGAAATATTGCCATTTGCAGGAACATGGATGGACCCAGAGATTATCATAGAGTGAAGTAAGTCAGACAGAGAAAGACAAATATTGTATGATATCACTTACATATGGAATCTAAAAAGTGATACAAATGAACGTAGTTACAAAACAGAAACAGACTCACAGACATAGAAAACAAATTTATGGTTACCAAAGGGGAAAGGGCTGGGGGAGGAGTATGGGATTAACAGATATACACTACTATATATAAAATAAAGAACAAGGATTTACTGTAGAACATAGGGAACTATGTTATATATTCAATGTCTTATAATAACCTATAATGGAAAATAACTGGAAAGGTATATATATATATATATATATATATTATGCATAACTGAATCACTTTGCTGTACACCTGAAACTAACACAGTATTGTAAATCAACTATACTTCAATTAAAAAAAGGTCTGTGGCTCAGCCTGAGCTTTGGAGAGAACCATGGGGTTGGTGGAGAGTCCCAAACACTGGACAGCTGGCCAGTTACATCAAGATGACATTGGAAGTTTTCAACACATGCCTGATTCTCAGGGTCTGCTCCTTATACAACCTCACTCAATAGTTCTGGGATAGGAAGTGAGTGAGCACGTGTGGCAGGGACTTCTTTTTTCTTTTGGTTAACAGCTTTATTGAGATATAATTCACATATTTTACAATTCACCCATTTAAAATGTACAATCCAGTGGTTTTTTGTATATTCACTGAGTGATGCGACCAATCTCCATGACCAATTTTGGAACATTTTCATCACCCCCTAAAAAAACCCCTGTGCCCATTCATCATCAGTCATCAATCCTGCTATCACCCCAGCCCTAGGCATACACTAATCTACCTTCTGTCTCTATAGGTTTATCTATTCTGGACATTTTATATAAATGGAATCATATAATATGTTGTATTTTGTGACTGGCTTCTTTCACTTAGTATAATGTTTTCTAGGATTCATCTCTATTGTATTATATATCAATATTCAATTCCTTTTTATGGACAAATAATATTCCATTGTATGGATAGGCCACCATTTATTTATCAAGTCATCATTTGATGGACGTTTGGGTTGTTTCCAGTGTTAGGCTATTGAATAATCTGCTATGAACCTTCATGTACAAGTGTTTGTGTGGACAAGAATTATTTTTAAAGTGTTCCCCTAGATCAGTGGGAGCACTTTCTCAATCGGGTAATTTTGCACACCAGGGCACCAGGCAATGTGGAGAGAAATTTTTGGTTGTCACACCTGGAGGAGGAGTGCTTCTGGCATGGAGTGGATACAATTCCCTAGAGTGCCATTATTATGTGCAATTGCTTATATGCAGCCAAGGGTTACCAAAATTAGTGCTTTGCTAGTGTTTCCTAAGGACTGATTTAACATTCAATGGGGGAGCCTGGATGGCAAACCCTGTTCTCAGGTGTTGCCATCTCCCGCTGTGCGTGTGCATGGCATAGCTGGAATTCCTGCCAATTTTAGGTGGAAGCTTTGTTGTTATTGCATCATCAGTGTTGTTTAGAGAGGATCATGGTTTTCTCTTGCAGTTTTTCTTGCATTTTAATGATAACTTTTTGTTTCTTTTCATCCTTGGCAATCTGGTTCTTTGTGGGTTTGTGGTAGGGAATGTTTCATTAACACTACTCCGTCACTTAGGTTCTAAGTTGTGTGTATTTATTGTATAAATAAATAACTTCTAAGTTGTGTGTATTTATTTTTGCACCTAATTGTCACTTTAGCCTATCCAGCTTCTGCTTTCATGCAGAAACAACACTCCAGTTTTACTTTGGGGACCCCTTCCCCAACCCTCGTGTGCCTAGTCGGGCTGTGTAAGTTGGAGTCTTGCCTCCCCTGCCTCCCTCCTTGCCCTTGCCCCAGGGGTGTTCAGCTACCCAGGCTAGCCAAGAAGAGCACATCCTTCTTCTAGCCACAGTAAGCCTGGGTTCGGGGATGGGGTCTGACCCATTCTAGACGATCAGGGTCCTCACTATGAGTTGGCAAATGGATGCTTATTAGGAGGGAGCAGGCTGGCCTCTTCCTCTAGGACAGTGGTTCTTAAAGCCAACACTTCCTTTTTATAAATATTCTGTTATTATCCCTTTAACACACCAAAAGGGAATTCATAGATAATACATATGCCGTTAAAAAAATGTTGCCCTGGGCTTCCCTGGTGGCGCAGTTGTTGAGAGTCCACCTGCCGATGCAGGGGACACGGGTTCGTGCCCTGGTCCGGGAAGATCCCACATGTCGCAGAGCGGCTAGGCCCGCGAGCCATGGCCGCTAAGCCTGCGCGTCTGGAGCCTGTGCTCTGCAACAGGAGAGGCCACAACAGTGAGAGGCCCGCGTACCGCAAAAAAAAAAAAAAAAAGTTGCCCTAACTCTAATGCAAAACAGAAAAATCGCTCATAAAAAATAACATAATAAAAATAGTTTATAGAAACAGTTTATAATGGAATAATAATGCATCAATATATACATGCATGAGCATGCCTACACTAGAAGATATAAGATAATTATATGCTTGCCCCAAACATATAGAATCACCGTGAGCAGAACAGTGACAGACGGAGACATGTACAGGTGAGCTGTATGGTACCTCTAATACCATTAGTGACATTACCATTGGTGATGTGATACCTGAAATAGTGAACAGCCCTTGTTAAAATTCCAAACAAAAGCAAGTACAATTTTTCCCTCACTTTACACATGGTAGTATTCATGGACAATTCAGTGTATATTAAAACTGTACAGCAATGAGAATATATGTATACATATAGCTGATGCACTTTGTTATACAACAGAAATTAACACAACATTGTAAAGCAATTATACTCCAATAAAGCTGTTAAAAAAAAAACTGCACAGCATATCTAGGGGCCTACCAGTGTGCTCTCTCGGGACAGGGGCCAGGGTACTCTATCTTTGCTCTCTGCTCTTCTGCCTCTTTCCAGGTCACCAGCATCTCCCAGAAAGGAGCTTATATACTCTTCTGGCGTGTGATTTTCATGGTTGCCATCCAGAGGACTCCTCTAGACCACCGGACTCTGGTGGCCGGTGAGGTTTATGCTTGCGGGCCCCCTAGTTCTTAACTGGCTACCACCCCCAGGGAGAGTAGAGCAACAGAGAGGCAAGACTGAGGAGCCCAGTCTTTCTGTGAAAGAGGCCTATTAGCTTATCTTCATAGCTATGGCCTGAGGCTCAGGATTCTAATTAGACACACACCTAAGGCCATCCGTAATCCTCTCCAAAGGCCTCAGAGTGTGGGTGCTATCTTTTCATTAGTTCTCTGCCATGCTTCAGAGTGCAGGTACTCTTGGCAGTGCCCCAGTTTTTACATCTGTTACCCTGGTTTTTGTGGCTGCCACCCAGGGGACATGCCTATATCAACTGTCTGTGGTGGCCAGCGGGGCTTATGTTCACAAGTTAAATAAGATTGTAGTAAAGAAAGAAACTATTCTTAACTGGTTATAACCCCAGGGCTCAGTGCAAAGGGAGCAGACAGAAACAGCCATCTCAGTCTTCCCCCAGAAAAAAAAATTTACATACTTTAAAAGCTGCAGCCTGAGGATCTACTCTTCAATCAGCCTGAATCTAGGTGCTGACTGAGGTCATCTCCTCTGAGACACTGACAGGTCTTTGCACACTCTCAACTACTAGGAACCACTTTAAAAAAAAAAAAAAAAAAGGGCTGCACAAAGGTTTGAGGACAAAAAAGAGCTAGGCAGGGTTGAACAAAAAGGCTCATCTCCAATATGAGGTTATTCCTTTAAGACTGGAAGTGGTGGTTGCTTTATCTAATGCATAGAAACCAACACAGAGAGTCAAAGCAAATGAAACAGAGGAATATGCTCCAAATGAAAGAACAAGATAAAACTTCAGAAAAAGGACTTAATCAAATGGAGGTAAGTGATTTATCTGATAAAGAGTTCAAAATAATGGTCACAAAGATGCTCACCTAGCTGAGGGGAAGAATGGATGAACAAAGTGAGAATTTCAAAAACGACATAGAAAATATAAGGTATTACCAAATATAAGTCACAGGGCTGAAGATACAATAACTGGACTGAAAAATACACCAGAGGGGTTCAACAGCAAACTAGATGTAGAAGAAGAAAGGATCAGTGAGCTCAAAGAAAGGGCAGTGGAACTTACCCTATCAGAGTAGCAAAAAGAAATAAACAATGAAAAAGAATAAAGCAAGCTTATGAGACTTATGGGAAAACATCATGTGGACCAACATTCACATTATACGTGTCCCAGAAATATAAAAGAGGGGCAGAAAACTTATTTGAGGAAATAATGTAGAAAAACGTCCCACACTGGGGAAGAAAACAGATATCCAGATTCAGGAATCCCAGAAAATTCTAAATAAGAGGAACTCAAAGAGACCTACATCAAGATACATTACAATTAACATGTCAAAAGTTAAAGACAAGGAGAGAATCTTAAAAGCAAGAGAAAACAACTTGTTAAGTATAATACAAGGAAACCCTTATAAGACCATCAGGTTTTTTTTAGCAGCAACTTCACATACCAGAAGGGAGTAGAACAATATATTCATTCAAGTGCTGAAAAAAACAAAAAGCCAACCAAGAATACTCTACCAGGCAAAGTTGTCATTCAGAATTGAAGAGATAGAGTTCTCCAGAAAAGCAAAAGCTAAAGGAGTTCATCACCACTAGACTGCCCTTAGAAGTTAAAGGGACTCCTTTACGATGAAACAAAAGGGTGCTAATTAGTAACAAGACATGTGAAGTTAAAAATCTCACTGGTGAAGGTAAATATTAGTAAAATTCAAAATAATCTAATGTTGCAAAGGTGGTGGGTTAATCACTTATAAAGCAAGTGTGAAGGTTAAAAGCCAGAAGTAGTAAAACTAATTATAATAATTTAAGGGATACACAAGTAAAAACGATGTAAAATGTGAAATTAAAAGCAAAATGTAGGGGTGGGGAGTAAAAATGTAGAGCTTTAGAATGTGTTCAAACTTAAGTTATCAACTTAAAATAGATTGTTATAAATATAAGTTGTTTTATAGAAGCATCATGGTAAACACAAAGCAAAACTTATAGTAAATACACAAAAGAGAAAGAGAGGGGAATCTAGCATACTGCTATAGAAAATCATCAAATCACAAAAGAAGAAAGCAAGAGAAGAAGAAAGGGACAGAAGAACAACAAAAAAGCCATAAAACATTTAACAAAAAGGCAATAAGTACATGCCTATCAATAATAAAATATAAATGACTTAGATTCTCCAATTAAAAAACAGAGTGGCTGGAGCAGAAGCATGAAGAACAGAAGAAGAACTACAGAATCAAGAAGACAGCAGAAGCAAGAAGAACTACAATCCTGCAGCCTGTGGAACAAAAAACACATTCACAGAAAGGTAGGCAAGATGAAAAGGCAGAGGGCTAGGTACCAGATGAAGGAACAAGATAAAACCCAGAAAAACAACTAAATGAAGTGGAGATAGGCAACCTTCCAGAAAAAGAATTCAGAATAATGATAGTGAAGATGATCCAGGACCTCGGAAAAAGAATGGAGGCAAAGATCGAGAAGATGCAAGAAATGTTCAACAAAGACCTACAAGAATTAAAGAACAAACAGAGATGAACAATACAATAAATGAAATGAAAAATACACTAGAAGGAATCAATAGCAGAATAACTGAGGCAGAAGAACAGATAAGTGACCTGGAAGACAGAATGGTGGAATTCGCTGCTGCGGAACAGAATAAAGAAAAAAGAATGAAAAGAAATGAAGACAGCCTAAGAGACCACTGGGACAACATTAAATGCAACAACATTTGCATTATTGGGGTCCCAGAAGGAGGAGAGAGAGAGAAAGGACCCGAGAAAATATTTGAGGAGATTATAGTCAAAAACTTCCATAACATGGGAAAGAAAATAGCCACCCAACTCCAGGAAGCACAGAGAGTCCCATACAGGACAAACCCAAGGAGAAACACACTGAGACAAATAGTAATCAAACTGGCAAAATTAAAGACAAAGAAAAATTATTGAAAGCAGCAAGGGAAATCGACAAATAACATACAAGGGAACTCCCATAAGGTTAACAGCTGATTTCTCAGCAGAAACTCTACAAGCCAGAAGGGAGTGGCATGATATACTTAAAGTGATGAAAGGGAAGAACCTACAACCAAGATTACTCTACCCAGCAAGGATCTCATTCACATTTGATGGACAAATCAAAAGCTTTACAGACAAGCAAAAGCTAAGAGAATTCAGCACCACCAAACCAGCTCTACAACAAATGCTAAAGGAACTTCTCTAAGTGGGAAACACAAGAGAAGAAAAGGACCTACAAAAACAAACCCAAAACAATTAAGAAAATGGTCATAGGAACATACATATCGATAATTACCTTAAACGTGAATGGATTAAATGCTCCAACCAAAAGACACAGGCTTGCTGAATGGATACAAAAACAAGACCCATATATATGCTGTCTACAAGAGACCCACTTCAGACCTAGGGACACATACAGACTGAAAGTGAGGGGATGGAAAAAGATATTCCATGCAAATGGAAATCAAAAGAAATCTGGAGTAGCAATACTCATATCAGATAAAATAGGCTTTAAAATAAAGAATGTTACAAGAGACAAGGAAGGACACTACATAATGATCAAGGAATCAATCCAGGAAAAAAATATAACAATTATAAATATATATGCACCCAACATAGGAGCACCTCAATATATAAGGCAACTGCTAACAGCTATAAAAGAGGAAATTGACAGTAACACATTAATAGTGGGGTACTTTAACACCTCACTTACACCAATGGAAAGATCATCCAAACAGAAAATAAGGAAACACAAGTTTTAAATGACACAAGAGACCAGAAAGATTTAATTGATATTTATAGGACATTCCATTCCCAAACAGCAGATTACACTTCCTTCTCAAGTGCACATGGAACATTCTCCAGGATAGATCACATCTTGGGTCACAAATCAAGCCTCAGTAAATTTAAGAAAATTGAAATCATATCAAGCATCTTTTCTGACCACAACGCTATGAGATTAGAAATGAATTACAGGGAAAAAAATGTAAAAAACACAAACACATGGAGGCTAAACAATACGTTACTAAATAACCAAGAGATCACTGAAGAAATCAAAGAGGAAATCAAAAAATACCTAGAGACAAATGACAATGAAAACACAATGATCCAAAACCTGTGGGATGCAGCAAAAGCAGTTCTAAGAGGGAAGTTTATAGCTATACAAGCCTACCTCAAGAAACAAGAAAAATCTCAAATAAACAATCTAATGTTACACCTAAAGGAAGTAGAGAAAGAAGAACAAACAGAACCCAAAGTTAGCAGAAGGAAAGAAATCATAAAGATCAGAGCAGAAATAAAAGAAATAGAAACAAGGAAAACAATAGCAATGATAATAAAACTAAAAGCTGATTCTTTGAGAAGATAAACAAAATTGATAAACCAATTAGCCAGACTCAAGAAAAAGAGAGGACTCAAATCAATAAAATTAGAAATGAAAAAGGAGAAGTTACAACAGACACTGCAGAAATCCAAAGCAACCTAAGAGACTACTACAAGCAACTTATGTCAAAAAAATGGACAACCTGGAAGAAATGGACAAATTCTTAGGAAGTTATAAACTTACAAGACTGAATCAGGAAGAAATAGAAAATATGAACAGACCAAAGTAATGAAATTGAAACTGTGATTAAAAATCTTCCAACAGACAAAAGCCCAGGGCCAGATGGTTCACAGGTGAATTCTATCAAACATTTAGAGAAGAGCTAACACCCATCCTTCTCAAACTATTCCAAAAAATTGCAGAGGAAGAAACACTCCCAAACTCATTCTATGAGGCTACCATCACCCTGATACCAAAAGCAGACAAAGATACTCCAAAAATGAAAATTACAGACCAGTATCACTAATGAATATAGATGCAAAAATCTTCAACAAAATACTAGCAAACAGAATCCAAAAACACATTAAAAGGATCATACACCATGATCAAGTGGGATTTATCCCAGGGATGCAAGGATTCTTCAGTATATGCAAATCAATCACTGTGAAACACCATATTAACAAATTGAAGAAGAAAAACCATATGATCATCTCAATAGATGCAGAAAAAGCTCTGACAAAATTCAACACCCATTTATGATAAAAACTCTTCAGAAAGTGGGCATAGAGGGAACCTACCTCAACATAATAAAGACCATATATGACAAACCCACAGCAAACATCATTCTCAATGGCGAAAAACAAAGCATTTCCTCTAAGATCAGGAACAAGACAAGGATGTCCACTCTTACCACTATTATTCAACATAGTTTTGGAAGTCCTAACCATGGCAATCTGAAAGGAAAAAGAAATAAATGGAATACAAAATGGAAAATAAGAAGTAAAACTATCACTGTTTGCAGATGACATGATACTATACATAGAAAATCCTAAAGATGCCACCAGAAAACTACTAAATCTAATCAATGAATTTGGTAACATTGCAGGATACAAAATTAATGCACAGAAATCTCTGGCATTCCTATACACTAATGATGAAAAATATGAAAGAGAAATTAAGGAAACTCTCCCATTTACCACTGCAACAAAAAGAATAAAATACCTAGGAATAAACCTACCTAGGGAGAAAAAAGACCTGTATGCAGGAAACTATAAGGCACTGATGAAAGAAATTAAAGATGATATCAACAGATGGAGAGATATATCATGTTCTTGGATTGGAAGAATCAATATTGTGAAAATGACTACACTACCCAAAGCAATCTACAAATTCAATGCAATCCCTATCAAATTAGCAATGGCATTTTTTTTTTTTTTAACAGAACTAGCACAAAAAAACCTTAAAATTTGTATGGAGACACAAAATACCCCAAATAGCCAAAGCAGTCTTGAGGGAAAAAAATAGAGCTGGAGGAATCAGACTCCCTGACTTCAGACTACACTACAAAGCTACAATAATCAAGACAATATGGTACTGGCACAAAAGCAGAAACATAGATCAATGGAACAAGATAGAAAGCCCAGAGATAAACCCACGTACCTATGGTCAACTAATCTATGACAAAGGAAGCAAGGATATACAATCAAGAAAAGACAGTCTCTTCAATAAGTGGTGCTGGGAAAACTGGGCAGCTACATGTAAAAGAATGAAATTAGAACACTCCCTAACACCATACACAAAAATAAACTCAAAATGAATTAGAAACCTAAATGTAAGACCAGACACTATAAAACTCTTAGAGGAAAACATAGGAAGAACACTCTTTGACATAAATCACAGCAAGATCTTTTTTGATTCACCTCCTAGAGTAATGGAAATAAAAACAAAAATAAACAAATGGGACCTAATGAAACTTCAAAGCTTTTGCACAGCAAAGGAAACCAGAAACAAGACAAAAAGACAACCCTCAGAATGGGAGAAAATATTTGCAAATGAATCAATGGACAAAGGATTAATCTCCAAAATATATAAGTAGCTCATGCAGCTCAATATAAAAAAAACAAACAACCCAATCCAAAAACGGGCAGAAGACCTAAAGAGACATTTCTCCAAAGAAGACATACAGATGGCCCAGAAGCACATGAACAGCTGCTCAACATCACTAATTATTAGAGAAATGCAAATCAAAACTACAATGAGGTATCACCTCACACCAGTTAGAATGGGCATCATCAGAAAATCTACAAACAACAAATGCTGGAGAGGGTGTAGAGAAAAGGGAACCCTCTTGCACTGTTGGTGGGAATGTAAATTGATACAGCCACTATGGAGAACAGTATGGAGGTTCCTTAAAAAACTAAAAATAGAATTACCATATGACCCAGCAATCCCACTACTGGGCATATTCCCTGAGAAAACCATAATTCAAAAAGACACATACACCCCAATGTTCATTGCAGCACTATTTACAATAGCCAGGTCATGGAAGCAACCTAAATGCCCATCGACAGATGAATGGATAAAGATGTGGTACATATATGCAATGGAATATTACTCAGCCATAAAAAGGAACGAAATTGGGTCATTTGTTGAGAATGTGGATGGATCTAGAGACTGTCATACAGAGTGAAGTAAGTCAGAAAGAGAAAAACAAATATTGTATATTACCACATATATGTGGAACCTAGAAAAATGGTACAGATGAACCAGTTTGCAGGGCAGAAATTGAGACACAGATGTAGAGAACAAATGTATGGACACCAAGGGCGGAAAGCAGTGAGGGGTGGTGGTGGTGGTGTGGTGAATTGGGAGATTGGGATTGACATGTATACACTGATGTGTATAAAATGGATGACTAATAAGAACATGCTGTATAAAAAATAAAATAAAATTCAAAAATTAAAAGTTTGCCTCCCCCCCCAAAAAAAAAGAGTGGCTGAATAGGTACAAAAAAAACAAGACTCATTACCTGCTGCCTACTAGAGCTTCACTTCAGATATAAGGATACACACAAGCAAAAAGTGAAGGGATGAAAAAAGATATTCCAAGCAAATGGAAAACAAAATAAAGCTGGAGTAGCTATACTTAGAGAAAATAAACTTTAAGATAAAGGCTGTAATAAGAGACAAAGAAGGGCATTAACTCATGCTAAAGGTATCAATCCAATAAAAAGATATAACATTCTTAAATGCTTATGCACTCAACATAGGAGAACCTAAATATAGAATATTAACAGACCTGATGAAAGAAGTAGATAGCAATACAATAATAGTAGAGAACTTTAATACTGCACTTTCATCAATGGATAGATCATCCATACAGAAAATCAATAAGGAAACATTGTTCATAAACAACATGGTAGACTAGATAAACTTAAACACTTAGAGAACATTCTATCCAAGTAACAGAATACACATTCTTCTCAAGTGTATGTGGAACATTCTCCAGGATAGATCATATGTTAGGCCACAAACAAGTCAATAATTTGAGAAGATTGAAATCATGTCAGCAACTTTTCCAACCACAATGGTATGAAACTAGAAATCAATTACAAGAAAAAAACTGGAAAATTCACTAATACGTGGAGATTAGACAACATGCTACTGAACAACCAACGGTCAAAGAATAAAAAAATACCTTGAGATAAATGAAAATGGAAATACAACATACAAAAACCTATGGGATGCAGCAAAAGCAGTTCTAAGTGGGAAGTTCACAACAACAAATGCCTACATAGAGAAATGAGAAAAATCTCAAATAAAACATCCCAATGTTACATCTTAAGGAGCTAGAAAAAGAACAAATGAAACCCGTAGTAGAACTAAGGAAAAAACAAGGATCAGAGTGGAAATAAATGAAATAAAGCCTAAAAAGACAATAGTAAACATAAAAAAAACCTAAGGTTTTTGAAAAGATAAAACTGACAAAACATTAGCTACTTTCATCAAGCAAAAAAGGACTCAAAATCAGAAATGAAAGAGGAGATGTTTCTACTGATACCACAAAAATATAAAGGATCATAATTACTATGAACAATCATACACCAACAAATTGGACATCCCAGAATAAATTCCTAGAAACTTACCAAGATTGAATGATGAACAAATAGAAAATCTGAACAGACCAGATAGTAATAAGGAGATTGAGTCAGTAATCAAAAACTTCCCAACAGGGCTTCCCTGGTGGCACAGTGGTTGGGAGTCTGCCTGCCGATGCAGGGGACATGGGTTCATGCCCCGGTCTGAGAGCATCCCACATGCCGCTGAGCGGCTGGGCCCGTGCGCCATGGCTGCTGAGCCTGCGCGTCTGGAGCAAAAAAAAAAACCAAAAAATTTCCCAACAAAAGTCCAGGACGAGGTGGCTTAACTAGTGAGTTCAACGAAACATTTAAAGAATACCAATCCTTCTCAACTATTCTAAAAAGTAGAATGTACACTTCCAAACTCATTTTATGAGGCCAGCATTACTGATACCAGAATGAGACAAGAACACCACAAGAAAAGGTCAATATCCCTGATGAACATAGATGCAAAAATCCTCAACAAAATATTAGCAAACTGAATTCAACAATACATTAAAAGTATCATACATGATAAAGTAGAATTTATTCCAGGGATGTAAGAATGGTTCAGTATCCACAAATCAATGTGATACCACATTGATAAAATAAAGGATAAAAACCATATAATTATCTCAGTAGATGCAGAAAAAGATTTGACAGAATTCAACATCCATTTATGATAAAAACTCTTAACAAAGAGGCTACAGAGGAAATGTACCACACATATATGGTGCGTTTAATAAAGGCCATGTATGACAAGCCCATAGCTAACATCATTCTCAACAGCAAAAAACAAAAACAAAAAAACCAATAAACCAATAAAAAAAATTAAAAAAAAAGTGAAAAAATTTCCCCTAGAATAAGAAACAAAACTTTTCCCCTAAAATCAGGAACAAAGCAAGAATCCCCACTCTTGCCACCTCTATTCAACCAAATGTTGGAAGTCCTAGCTACAGCAATTAGTCAAGAAGAAGTAAAAGTTATCCAAACTGGAAAGGAAGAAATAAATTGTCATTATTTGCTGATGATATGATATTATGTATATAAAATCTTAAAGATACCATCCAAAAACTTGTTGGAATAAACGAATTCAGTAAAGTTGCAACATCTATACACTAATAATGAACAGTCAGAAAGAGAAATTAAGAAAAATCCCATTTAAAATAACATCAAAAAGAATACCTAGGAATGCATTTAATTCATGAAGTAAAAGACCTCTATACTGAAAATTATCAGATATTAATGAAAGAAACTGAAGACACAACTAGTTGCAAAGATATTCCATAAGAATGGATTAGAAGAATAAATATTGTTAAAATGTCCATACTACCCAAAGCAATCTACAGTTTCAACATAATTCCTATGAAAATTGAAAAGGCATTTTTCACAGAAATAGAAAAAATTCTAAAATTTGCATGGAACCACAAAAGGCCCTGAATAGCCAAAGCAATCCTGAGAAAGAAGAACAAAGCAGGAGGCATCATGTGCTCTGATTTCAAATTATTTTACCATGGTCCAGTAATCAAAACAGTATGGTATTGACATAAAAACAGACACACAGATCAATGGAAAAGAATAGAGCTCCAAAATAAACCCACACATATGTGGTCAATTAGTTTATGGCAAAGGAGTCAAGAATATACAATGGGGAAAGGAGAGTCTCTTCAATACACGGTGCTGGGAAAACTGAACAGCCACATGCAAAAGAATGAAACTGGACCACTAATTTACACCATACCCACAATTAACTCAAAATGGATTAAAAACTTAAACATAAGATCTGAAACCATAAAATTCCTAGAAGAAAACATAGGCTGTAAGCTCCTTGACATTGGTCTTTGCAATGAATTTTTGGTTGTGACACCAACAGCAAAGACAACAAAAGCAAAGATAAATAAGTGGGACTAAGTCAAACTAAAAAGCTTCTGCACAGCAAAGGAAACCATCAGTAAAATGAAAAGGCAACTTACCGAATGGGAGAAAATAATTGCAAATCATATAATCTGATAAGGAGTTCACACTCCAAAATATATAAAGAACTCATACAACTCAAGAGCAAAAAAAAAAAAAAATCTGATTAAAAAATGGGCAGACGGGCTTCCCTGGTGGCGCAGTGGTTGAGAGTCCACCTGCCGATGCAGGAGACACGGGTTCGTGCCCCGGTCCAGGAAGATCCCACATGCCGCGGAGCGGCTGGGCCCGTGAGCCATAGCCATGGCCGCTGAGCCTGCGCGTCCGGAGCCTGTGCTCCGCAACGGGAGAGGCCACAACAGTAAGAGGCCAGCATACCGCAAAAAAAAAAAAAAAAATGGGCAGAGGACATTCTTTTCCAAAGAAGACATACAGATGGCCAACAGGCACATGAAGACATGTTCAACATCACTAATCATCAGGGAAATGCAAATCAAAGCCACAATGAGAGATCACCTCACTTCTGTTAGGATGATTATTATCAAAAAGACAAAAAATAGGGCTTCCCTGGCGGCGCAGTGGTTGAAAGTCTGCCTGCCGATACAGGGACTTGGGTTCGTGCCCTGGTCTGGGGGGATCCCACATGCCGCGGAGTGGCTGGGCCTGTGAGCCATGGCCGCTGGGCCTGCGCGTCCGGAGCCTGTGCTCCACAGCAGGAGAGGCCACAACAGTGAGAGGCCCGTGTACTGCAAAAAAAAAAAAAAAAAGCCAAGAAATAAATGTTAGTGATGGATGTGGAGAAAAGGGAAGGCTTGTGAACTTTTGGTGGGAATGTAAACTGGTTCAGACACTATGGAAAATAGTATGGTGTTTCCTCAAAAATTAAAAATAGAACTACTATATGAATCTGGCAATTCCACTTCTGGGTATTTATCCAAAGGAAACAAAAATATTAACTTGAAAAGATATGCACTCCCATGTTCAATGCAGCATTATTTACCATAGCCAAGACATGGACGTGTCCATCAATGGATGAATGGATAAAAAGATGTGGTGTACACACACACACACACACACACACACACACACACACACACAGGAATAATATTCAGCCTTAAAAAAAAGAAGGAAATCTTGCCATGTGGCAACATGGATGGGCCTCAAGGGCATTATGCCAATGAAATAAGTCAGAGAAAGACAAATACCATACACTTTTACTTATTTATGAAATCTAAAAAAGAATAAAAACCTGAGCTCACATATACAGAGAACAGATGGTGGTTGCCAGAGGCAAGGGTGGAGGGTGGACAAAATGGGTGAAAGAGGTCAAAAGGTACAATCTTCCAGTTATAAAAAAGTCATGGGAATATAATGCAATGGTGACTATAGTTAATACTATATTGTATATTTGAAAGTTGCTAAGAGCATAGATCTTAAAAGTTCTCATCACAAGGAAAAAATGTGTAACTATGTGTGGTGATAGAAATTAACTAGACTTATTGTGGTGATCATTTCACAATATATATAGGTATTGAATCATTATGTTGTATGCCTGAAACTAATGTTATGTCATTATGTTATATACGTCTCAATTAAAGATAACCCCATTTTATATATAAAGTCATTTGCAGAGTCTAGACTCAGTTCATTATAAATAGGCTGTCCACCTACATGAATGTCCAGTGGGATGTTAGAAATTTGTGTAGAACATGAGAATTCTTCTTTGTATAGGAGTGCCCCATACTCTGCAGGATGTGTAACATGAAACTCAAGCAGTAGCTCCCCACCATCATTGTGACAACTCCAACCATCCCCACAGATTTCCAAGATGACTTCTAGGGGGGTGCTGCTGCTGCTCCCCACCCCCACTCCTCTCACTGAGTAGCACTGTTCCAAGATGGTGAACTTTACGCTAGGGCTGCCTGTGGTCCTCTCTCCCAGCTTCATGGAAGCAGCCATTTGTGGAAGCTACGTATGAAGCCAATGTGGAGAGGATGGCAGAACAGAGGGGGCAAGAGAGAAAGGCAGAGTCCTCAAGATATTATTTGAGCTCCTGTATCCAGCTATGCCTAAAGTCAGTCTAACATCTATACTTCCCCCTTCACATGAACATTAAATGTCCTTTTTGTTGCATTTGGTTTCTGACACATGCAAACAAAAATTTAGTCTAACACATGCTTCAAAAGGCAGTTGTAGACACAACTTAACTTTCTTTTTGCTTGTTCAGTTTTATTTTATCATTACTACTGACATATTTTTCTCCTGCAAAGTAGGAATAGAAAGGGAAGGTGAACTCTAGGGTGTTACGTTCCAGTAGGTCAGACTTAGTGAAGCGTATGAGTAAGTGACTCTACCTTCTCTTTTTCTCATGGAATTGATCTACACCCTGCCCCGCACCGCCCCCCCCACACACACATGAACTCTAGCAGGCATATTCATACACTATGGTCACGTTCTCTGGGTATAGCTGATTGGACCAGGGATGCACCACTCAATTTCTCTTTCCC
>NW_006792541.1:1152598-1164989 GCF_000442215.2 Lipotes vexillifer
CTGGAATTTCAACCCAGGGCCTGGTGGACTGAAGCACTCTCTCCATGGCTGGAACTGTTACCAGGTAACAATGAGCACTAGGGTCGGGGACCGGGAGAGCTATAAGGCAGCTTTATTCTGCCAGGTGACCTCGGGAAATAGGGGAAATTGATTAGCAGATACATAGAAAGAAGAAAAGAGACAGAGTTTCAGGAACGTTCTAGTTCCAAGATCCACTGCTTCCCAAGATCCAACTATAGTCTGCTCTTGGGCTCTTTAAGAAGCCCTGTATCTTTAAGTGAATTTCCAGTCTTTGTTTACATCTCCAGTGGGTTTCTATTACTTGTCTCTAAAGAATTCCAATCTAACACTTTATTCCTATAGGTATTCTAAGTTCTCTCCTCACATCAAATCAGATCACCAGGAAGCCACACTGCATGGTGAGGGTAAGGAGGTGGGTTGTCCTTGCAGAACCAGGGGGTTGGGAGAAGTGGTGGGGAGCTAAGTGTTGCCCTTGGCTTTATTTTTAATTTTTTTCAGAGTTTCTTTCATTTTTTTAAAACATCTTTATTGGAGTATAATTGCTTTATAATGGTGTGTTAGTTTCTGCTGTATAACAAAGTGAATCAGCTATATGTATACATATATCCCCATATCCCCTCCCTCTTGTGTCTGCCTCACACGCTCCCTATCCCACCCCTCTAGGTGGTCACAAAGCACCAAGCTGATCTCCCTGTGCTATGTGGCTGCTTCCCACTAGCTATCTATTTTACGTTTGGTAGTGTATATATGTCCATGCCACTCTCTCACTTCGTCCCAGCTTACACTTGGCTTTAATCAAAGGTCAACACAAGAAACAACCACAGGCTTTCACAATCAAATCTAGAAATCCAGGCTCTAAGCCTCATCAGCTGTCTCTTTGGGTAAGTTACTTAACTCCCCTGATCTTTAAACTTGGGCAATAGTGACAACCTACCTCCCAGGGTTGCAATGGCAGCTCAGTGAGATGAAGACAGAAATGTGCTCAGCACAGTCGTCTGGGCTCAGTAAACATTTCTCCTACATCCTCCCCTTTCCTCTTTGCCACCTTGCTCTTAGCTGTTAACCAGTTCCTCAGTATCGGCACAACAAGTAACGCCTCTCTTGCACTTGAATTTTAATCTGAAATTCTGACACAGAATGATAGAGGAGGATTGGGTCTTAAAGGTTATCTAGTCCAATCCCCACCCTGCTTAATTTAAATTTTTTTTAATTTTTAAAAGGTTAGAGTTGCATATAGGTTAGAGAGTCATAATTCTATAAGGCTTATGAAGGTAAACAGCAGTCTCTAGACCTCACCACCATCTTACCCTCCCTAGAGGCAATCTTTCATTGTATCTGGCTAATAATCTCCATGCCACCAAATACCACACTTGTAATGCCACATATTTTTCGGACTCAGGCATCATCTATTGACCTCTCACTATAGAAAATGAAGATCTGCTCCCTTATGTTGCAGATCAGGAAGCTGAAGTGGTTCAAGACCAGTGACTTGCCTAAGGTCTCACTTAGATAATTTGAGGTTGAGGTCAGAATTGTTTTTTTTTTTTTTAAAGCTTCTAAGCATTGTCTCACACTCGATGCAAGTTTGAGAGTCGCTGCCAAGGCAGTGAGAGCTTCGGAGGCAGAACTTCAGCATTGAAGACTTGGCTCGGATGCCTCTGGCTATGTCTTCTTGAGAAAACCTTTTCTGAGCCTCAGTTTATCTCTAAAATGGGCACATTTTTAAGGACTTACAGGAATAAAGGGAGACGACATGGTCAAATGCTGTGTGAAGATGAGTGATGATTGTGAGTTCCAGCTACAAAAGCATAGGCACAGTAGTGGCTTCCCAGGGCCTCATTTTCCTCATCAGCACAATGGGCCTCATCTGGCCCCATCTTACCTCCTGCTCCTTCACTCCAATTCAATGGCCTTATTTCTGTTTCTCCAACTGAACTAAAGACTTCCTCACACTTGCCCATTTTTCTACCTTAAACACTTCTCTTTCTCACTCTCTTCACAGGCTCTTCATCTGACTAATCCTGACTCACGCCTCAGGTCTCAGCTAACTGTCCGTGGTTCAGGGAAGCCTTAGCCTTTGCCCCTGACTCCGGGATGACCCCCCCCTTCCCCAACCCCATGCATGCTCTGTGCTCTATGCTTGTCCTGCATAGAACAGATCGTGCTTAGAATCTATTGTGTTTTTTTCTTGCTGAATGTCTGAGACTGTATGAGCACTGAAACAACATCTGCACGGTCCCCAGGTACCCACAGCCCGGGCACAGGGCAGACACATGGTAGATCTCCACTAAACATTCTCTCTCTTGGCCGAACAGCAGTCCATCTTGCTGGGCCAGCTCACTGCTGGAACCACCAGCTCAACCTTGCTCTTTCAACTCCCTGACTAGAGATGCAGGAAAGCTGGTTGTCCTCAAGTTCACGTTTATTTCAACAAGAGCAAAGCCCAATAGCTGAATAGGAAGACAGGCTCAGCAGGCAGGGCATACCCAGGCAGGTTATTGTTTACAGAGTGGCCTGGCCTGGCTGGTAACGCAGTCTTCATCGCCAGCCATGGACCTGTGGCTCTCATTTCCCTTGAAGGAACCAAATCTTCTTTACATGACTCCTTAAACAATAGAGAGTCACGTGGCGGGGAGAGCCCAGCTCCGCTACAGAGCTGCGGGGCATCACTGCAACTCACATGTTATCCTTGCAACTGAGGAACGCAAGCCAAAAGAAATCAAAAGCAGCAACAAAGCTTTTCCGAAAAGGCATTCCAAGAAAGCCCTGTAGCCTCAGAAAAGGGTGGCTTGGGTCATTTCCAGTTGTACTGTTCGGAAAAGAGTTATTTCTTTTTTTAAACTTTCAAGTACAAAGATACTATTCAGGGGCAATCATGTGTTCCTGATTTTTGTTGATTTTCAGAAGTCAAAAGTATTCTTTTAAAAAGATAAGGCCAACTGTGTTATGGTATTCTATCATTGGAACAGAAATTTCTAGTGTTAAACAAATTCATACCTAGAAATATTTTCCATTTAATGAACACCTGAAATAGATGTTGTAAGGGGACTTAAGCATGTGGTAGGACCATTTAGATGACAAATGATCGCAGTTATTAAAAGGCTGGGCACTGGGCTTCCCTGGTGGCGCAGTGGTTGAGAGTCCCCCTGCTGATGCAGGGGACACGGGTTCGTGCCCCGGTCCGAGAGGATCCCATGTGCGGCGGAGCAGCTGGGCCCGTGAGCCATGGCCGCTGAGCCTGCGCGTCCAGAGCCTGTGCTCCGCAATGGGAGAGGCCACAACAGTGAGAGGCCCGCGTACCACAAAAAAAAAAAAAAAAAAAGCCTGGGCACTGCAAATACAAGGTACAACTGACATATCCCCACCCCGACATATGACAGGGGTGGCTAAGTTTTGGTAACAGTTAAGCAGGACTGTTGAGAGTGTTGGCTCTAGAATCACGCTCTCTGGGTTTGAATCCTGGCTCTTCCCTTTAACACCTGCAAGACCTTGGGCAGTTTACTCAACCACATAGTGCTTCACTTAGCTCATCAACAAAGGAGGAGCAGAAGAGCACCTGCCTCATATTGTGTGATTGGCTGAATGACTAAGTGATTTGAGATTATATATATATATATATATATATAAAGCACTTAGAAGGGTGTTTGGCCCAAAGTAAGTACTCAAAAAATATTAAGCTCTTAAGTCAAAAACTAGACACAACCCATGTGCCCATCAGCAAGCCAATGGATAAATTGTGGTATATACATACAATGGAATACTACTCAGCAATGAAAATACAAACTATTAACACACACAAGAACCTGGATGAATCTCCAAATAACTGTGCCGAAGGAAAGAACCTAGACCAAAAAAACTACATGATTCCATTCACACAGAACTCGTGAAAAAACGAACAAATCTGTAGTGACAGCACATCAGAGGTTTCTTGGGACTGGAGAGGTGGGAGGGAAGAAAAAGGGGCACAAGGGAACTTTTGATGGTGATGGATATGTTTACTGTCTTGACTGTGGTGATGATTTCAGGAGTGTATGCATATGTCAAAACTGATCAAATTATACACTTTAAATGTACGGCTTGTATGTCAATTATGTCTCAATAAAACTTCTTAAAAAAAAAGTCAGCCATTACAATTTCCCACTAATCCCACCCTTGTTCACACAGTGCCCCAGGTGGTCATTAATGGATCAGAGTCACTCAATTCTAGTCCTATTTGTTATCCCTGGTTTAGATTTGCTTTTCTGATTCTCTCCTACTTTTGAGAATTTATGATTTTGTAACTTACTAGTGCTCTGACCTTAGACAAGTCCCAAACGCTGAGCCTCCATGTTTTCCATCAGGAACGTGGAAATTATATCCACCTGCCTTTCTGGACAGTTGTGAAGGTTGAATGTGGAAATGTTCATCAAAGTGCTCCAAAACACAGTACAGTGTTAGGCAAACACGAGGGACTGACACGTGCTGTATTCGTTTGAATATCTGATGTATTTGCCAGGACTTGGTCTGCCAGCAGAGCTTGATACTAAGCACCTCTTAAAGCAGCCCTTTTTACAAAAACTACTTGGATTTATGGTTTTTGTATGAATACCGTTTTAGCTCATTTTTATGGTTACTCATCAGGCTGTGAAGAGGAGGGATTCAGAGGTGTCAGAGTCTTGAGGGACCCAGGCCAGGCCACTTGGAGAGGCATGGCCAGTGTTAGCTGGATCATCTTATACAGGAACTTTCCAGGTGGAGACTCTGCTACCTATCAAAGCTTCTTCCTTCTGGCCAGGGCCCCTTGCCCTTTGATGAGTTAAAGTCTGCTGCTGAGTGGTGTAGCAGGGCCTGGTTTGATCCCCTTGTGTTAGAAAAAGACAATTGTTTAGCATCACTCCAGAGAGCCTGCAGGGGTGTTTGCAAGAAACAGCACTTGTTAGAAGACCTCATTTCAGGGGTGAGAGGGAGTTTATAAACCCGGAGTGAAAAAGACTTGAAAGATGCAAACTAAAATTGTACCAAGTATGTGCCAAGAGGTATAAACCAAAACACTAACAGCGGTTACACTTTGACTTAGGGTTAAGCTTTTTACTTTCTTCTTTCAGCTTATCTGTATTCTCTAAATTTTCTACGAGTGGACATCACTTTTTCAATAAGAAACTTAAAAAAAAGCCAAACCAAAGTATTTCTGGTGTGGAATTGCTACCTTTGTTCAGAAAAGCAAGAAACATTCTTGTTACCTCTAACCAATAAAGATAACATCAGCTGTAAACAGAAAAAGAATTAAAATGCCTAAGTATGATCAGCCAGCTCAGGCATCCGCCTATGAAAGCTGTGCCACTGGCTAGTTTCAGGAAGGTCCTGCTATGCCCCTTGACACCCAAATGAAAAAGATAATGCTGTCCCCAAGCCTCCTTATGTCCCTTAATGCTAGATCTTGCTCTGTAATCCATACGTAAATCTCAATTCATCTTGAACCCACATGTTTTCTACCTGTATGACTCAGCTTGAGACTAATCCTATTGTATCCTGAATTCCTCCAAGACTATTAGTCACTGGGTCCCACCAAGAGTGATGAAACACTGTCACCAGTTCATGGCCATCCCTGCTCAAACCGAGACCAGAAGCCACCACAAAGAACTTTCTAAAAAGTATGGTCATCCCAGGAGCATTTCATGTGTCCACTTTGGCTATGCCCCACCATTGTCCTTCTGTCTTACATTTCACTGCAGAAACCAAACAGTCGAATTACAAATCCTGGGATTTACCAGCTGTGTAACCTTGGGTGAGATACTTAATTTCTCTGTATCTCAGTTTCTTTATCAGCAAAATGGGCACAATAATATCTCTTTCTTACGACTGGTATGAGAATTAAGTGAATTGATGTTGAAAGTGCCCTGAGTAGTGCCTGGCACAAGGTAAGTACTCATACATGTGAACTATTTTTGTTCCTTCCCAGAGCCTCTGCTCAGCTTTTGAGCATCCACTCACCTCCCTCAGTAGGTCCCCAGCAGCATGGGAAGCAAATCTTCATTCTGCTTTTCTGGATGAAAAAAGACTTTGAATAAAATCCCAGGCAATGCTTCACAGACTTCAGTTTTATCTCAGCAAGCAGCTTGGGTGAAGCTCTTAATGCAGCCTCCTAGGTCGCCATCTCTTCAAGACTAGACATCATCTCGCATAGAGCAAGTTGGAGCCAAACTCAACCTTCAGAATCCTAAAAACCTATGAGGGGTTCTGACTGTAATGGCTTTTATTCACCCACCCGTAACTTTCACACCTGGGAAGTTTTAAAAACCAGATGCCCAGGATGTATCCTCCAATCAGGATCCCCGAAGGTGGGACTTAGGCTTCAGTATTACAAGCTCCCCAGGTGATTCTTCTAATGGGCAGTCAAGGCTGAGAAGCACTGCCTGGGTCTAAACCAAATGTCATGGGTTTATGAATGTTTTCACAGTAGTAATGGGTCACAGGTGGTGAATAATGTGTGTTGATATTTAAAGATATGTGATGCTAATAAACTGGCAAGATTGGGGGCAGAAAAGGTTCAGGAATGGAGCCCTTTAATGAGACAGGCTGGGACTTGGGACCCTTTGCCGCAGTGCTTGCACCTGGACAGACAAGTCTTTGAGCAACAAACTCCATAAGATGTTACGGATAAAACCCGAACGAACGTTTTGGCCAACCCAATACAAAGACACTATAAGGGACTAAAAATAACTGCCTGAATGCTCAGGGCAAATTATGAACAACAGATACAAAAAGACAAAAACCCAGCTTCCACTTCTGAGGTGCCGGGAGCAAAAGCAGGGGCTGCGCAGGATCCCTGCACACGGCACTACCTGGGGACGGGCAGATCACTTAAGCCGCCCCTCTGGCCTGACCCACTAATCCTCCCCCACCCTCCCCCCATCTAAGGGACCAGCCCACCCCGCCTCGGGGGGGCAAGCAAGGCCACCTGTTACTGGTTTTCGCTCCCTCGTGCTGCAGCAGGAGTCCCAATAAAGCCTTGCCCGAATTCCTCATCCGGCCTCTTAGCAATTTCTATTGATTAAAGGGTCCAAGAACCTAGATCAGTAACGTTAAGATGTCAAAGCTCCATAGTACTTGATCTCCTTTTCAAAAGATGCTTGGTTTGGGGGATCCTCAGGTAGTAACTGCTTGTGTTCTTGTAATTTACAGAGCTTTAGGGGAACAGCTCCCTCTTGTTTGCTAACACCTGTCCTGCTCTCAGAACCTCCTGCGTGAACCCAAAGGCAGGGCTGGGCAAAGGCAAAGCTGAGCCTCGCACTTCTGAAATGGCCCTCACAGAGGAGAATTGATGTGTAAAGGGGAAATGACCGACCCCCCCGCACATGCTGAAGGTGCAATGGGAGCCGCGCCTGGAACATAGAGAGAGGGGGCTATGGAGAGTCTCTGAAGAGGTGAGAGGAAGCTGGAGGAGGCCATGAGGGAGGGACGAGGGGTGTGTGTCCCTAAGAAAGTTTCTCAACCACACTGTGCCTGTTTCTTCAAAGGTCAAATGGGGATAATAGCATGTATCTCAGAGTCACTGTGAAGACTGAGTTAATACAGTATATAGAAGGTAGATAGTGCTTGGCACTGAGAAAACCCTTACAGGTTTAGCTGTGCTTATAATTATCATCATCAATATTAAGCAGCAGCGGTTATTCAGACTCTTTTACAACCTAGATTAAGTTTTCCTTTGAGAAACTTTTGAGAGGCAGCAAACTCCTTTCCATTGTACCTTTTGGGGAATGCTTTGGATGGTCTTTGAACTCTGATGTCCAAGGTCTGTGTTTGTGTCATAATCATGGTTGACATCTACACCACCTGTAATAATTTAACAGTGTGCTTTCACTTGATATCCCATTTCTCTCCAAAAGGTCATTTGTTCTTTATCCCCTTCATCAAAACATCTATCTTTACCCCAAAAGCTGCACTGCCCTTAGGGACAGTTGCCAAAGTGCGTGCTTGTGGCCTGCCTCCTCTGGACCTCACACAGTGTCATGGCAAGAGTCTCCTGTGGTCACCACGGGTGTGCCTGGTACCTAGAATTGGTCAGGCTCACAAAGGACATATGAACCAGGCTTGCAGGAGGCCGATGTACCGGCCAGGCTCTGATTTATTGAACTACCAGTGGGAGGGCACTTCTTGGTGACAGGATACTGCAGGCTGGGCTCTCCAGGGCACCGCCCCCTTGCTGGCATCCCCAGAAACCCAAATTACTAATCAGAAGTTTGTGTGGTGACATCAAGTTAAAGCAGAGGAAACTGGATGGTCTTGAGTGACACCTCGTCCTGGCTGTACAAAAGCCTGATGATTGTCCCCTGTCTCACAGCTCCAGCAATTAGACTCCCCCTAGGTACAGGATGTATAAATCACTTCCTGCCCTGGACAGAACTTGAAGGAGGGACAGGAGCAGGAGGCTGGGCTTGTTGTCTGCTCTTCCACCAACCAGAGGCCTTAGGAGTCTACATCCTACAGCAGACACTCACTTCAGTACAGTTGGCTAGGTTATAGCTCTAGTTTCATTCATTCCAGAGCAAGTCTTCTAGGTGCCTTGACCATCCTACCAGGCTTTTATGAAGTTTCCACGAGCCCACTTCTCACCCTCTGTGCCTTCACCAGGTGACCGTATCCTCTCCTGTGGCGTTGGCCTCCACCTGTATTCCCATTTGTGGTCTCATCTCCACTCTCCAGCCTGGATATCTGAGCCCTCTAACTGGCTCTCTCTCTGCAGCACATCCAACTCAGCACATCCAAACTCGGCTTGGGCTTCCCCATCTGCTCTTTCCCCAGATGGCGGCCCCGCTGTCCATCAAGCCTCACCTGCCCAAACCCCAAGGCAGTCTTGGGTCTCCTTTACCTTCTTTTCTTCACCTCCCATGCCCCATCAGTCTGAGTCCTGCAACTTTCCCTCTTCCCCCGCTGCCCACAAATTTTTTTTTTTTTTGTGGTACGCGGGCCTCTCACTGTTGTGGCCTCTCCCGGTGCTGAGCACAGGCTCCGGACGCACAGGCTCAACGGCCATGGCTCACGGGCCCAGCTGCTCCGCAGCATGTGGGATCTTCCCGGACCGGGGCACGAACCCTTGTCCCCTGCATCGGCAGGCGGACTCTCAACCACTGCGCCACCAGGGAAGCCCCTGCCCACAATTTGACAGAGTATTGATTTATTGCAAGGTACGAGGTACAGTGACATGCCGTCTTTTTGTCTGGTGAGCATCACTAGTGAATAAAGCAACTGTTGGTTGTTTGCTCTTGTGCCTTCATTTCTTCAAAATTCAGTCCCTAGTTCATTTTTTCCATAGGCTTGGCTACCAGACTGGGACAGAGCAGGGTCACATCAGTGGATGGTTTTTAGAAGCAACCCTTATCCACGAAGAGAGGATCCAAGAGAAAGGAAATAAAAGCCTACAAATTCCTCTAAAATTTGGATGAACTGTAACCAGCCAAACTCTGCAATATACTGTGAAAGGATTACAAAGCAGTTGAGGGTCAAATAAAAAGTTACCAGTGCCTTGAATGTATATCCCTTGGCTGCTTGAGAACAAGAGCCATTTCTAGCTAATTATATAGTTTGTGCTGTACTCCTTCATATCTTAAATCTACCCCTGTGGACACTGCCCTGTCTTCTGTGGCACAATGACAGCATTTCCTGGGACGTCAGCCCCTCAGCGTGTGAACAGGGAAGACCTAAAACAATTCCAGGTTCCTCTGCTGTAGACTTCTCAGAGTCCTCTATACACCGTGTCAACAGCCCAGGAGGGGATTGTCACATCCGTGTCACCCCAAACTCTTAAAGCAGGGCACCCAGGTTTTGAAGAGCACCTTACAGGACCTGAGATCTAGAATCTCTTCTTGCCAAAGACTTCCTTGCTGGTCTGCCTGTAGTGGCACAGTCACCAGAAGGATCCACCTAAAACGCACCCCCTGTACCCTCTCCCTGTTAATAAACCTTCAGTAGCTCTTCAGCCACAGGACAAACTCCAAGTTTCTTGGCCCAATGGCTACACCTTTCAAATCTCGCCTGCCTCCATCTCCAACTCAACATGTACCCCTTCGAGGCTCCCCATAACAATAAATTCCTTGTTTTGTTTTGGTTTAGTTGCTTGATTTGGCTGGTTTGTTTTTCCAGATCATCCTAGGTGTTTGCTGCTCCGCCTTCCTGGGATATATTCCTACCAGTTAACTTCTCCTCATCCTGAAAGGACCCCGGCAAACCTCCTGTCCTTCAGGAAGCCTCTCCTAGCGCCCCCGCTCTCTTCATGCTGTTGCTGGGCATGGGGCGTCCCTCTGTCCTTGAACTCACCGCAGTGCTGGTATTTCAGAGTTTGTGTGTCTGTTCCCTCTGACCAGGCAGCGAGGCCTCGCAGCCAGTTCCATCCCTCCTTCCATCCCAGCCCCTGACGCAGTGCCTGCACGGAGGTGCCGGAGCGGAACGGAGCCTCTCAGCAGCGCATTCACAGGGCCCCTTGAGGCGCTTACCTCTGCAAAACCCGATTCCCAGCAGTTTCACATCCATAGGGTAATCTCTTCCTGATGTCAGTGCACGAAATCTGAAGGCCCTTGACTTTCTAGAGTTCCTTCCATTAGCAGGTCCCGACTGAAAAGTTATTTTGGTTTGGAGAAATGCTGGGGAGCAAGGGCTCTGGAGCCAGATCACCTGAGTTTCATCCTGACTCCACTCTTACGAGCTGTGTGACTTCGGACAAAGGTTAAACTCCTTGTACCTCAGTTTGGTCTCCTGTAAACAGCAATGACAGTTGCACCAAGCTCATACAGTTGTTACAGGGGTTAAGTGAGTTTGTATGTGTAAATACATAGAGTCACGCCTGGCCCAGAGTGAGCATCACTTAAGGGTTAGTCTGTGTTGTTATAATTTTCACAGGGAAATAGTTCCTTGCTTCTTCCAGTTTCTGGTGACCTCAGGCATCCTTTGACTTGTGGCAGCAAAACTCCATTCTTTGCTTCTCTCCTCACATGGCCTTCTATGTGCATGTCTATGTGACCTTTTCCGTGCCTTGGAAGGACACTTTAATGGGATAAGCCACCCTAATCCAGAAGGATCTCATCTCAACTCTTACCTGAAATGCATCTGCACAGATCCTGTTTCCAAATAAGGTCACATTCAGAGGTTCCAGGTATACGTGAATTTTGGGAGGACACGATCCAACTGATTACAGTCAGTCTCTGGGTTTAGGTGTTCCAGATCAGAAAATCACCCAGGAACCATGGATATTTCATAACTACCCATCAGTAAAATTTTGCAGCTCTTATGTTTTCTCAAGTTCCAAAGGACCCAAAACACTCAACATAGCCCAATACAGGTAGAGTCAAGACAAAGACAGACACACAGCCCAAGCTCTCCAGTTTACCTTTCTGACTCACCTGTCTGAACCTCAAAGGACTAAAGAGAATGCTGACAAATGAAGAAAAATAGGGTGGGAAGATTTCATTCCACACCCCTTGTCTTATGCCTCTTATACCTTGGTATATTTGCTCAAAAAAGCTGCCCACCAAACCAGAAACTCTTGCATGTTTGCTCAAGTGCCTTTGTTCATATGACTCATGGCTTTGACTGCTGGCGCCCAAAGACTGGGCTATAAGAAAGGAAGGAGCAAAGAGCACTTATGCCTACACTGGATGGGTCCCTGCAGTGTACATGAGAGCACCAGCCATTAGGAACCACCCAGCTGGCTCTCTAGGGGACCCCACTACACTGCGCATCCCAGAGGCCCAAGGGTGTGAAGGACTCAGGAGAGGCAGAAAGCTCAACCTCATTATCCACACCCTCAAAAAGGTGTGGGTACCATACAGCAAAGGACCAAAAAATTACACAACGTAGATAAGGGGCTATATGCAAAGAACATTTAAAAGGCTTAAAAAGCAGTAGATGGGTTGCCGCAACCACGATGCCAAAACGAAAGAAGCAGAATCAGCAGCCGTCACCGCCGCAGCAGCAGTCCCCCCACCCCTCCCCACTGCCAGAGCGGGAAGAGCCGGGAGATGAGGATGAGTCCCATTGGACCCCCCAGCCTTTTGTGCCCTCCCCCAGGGCCAATGGAAAGACTGGTGACCCCAAGTCAGACAAATTCGACCACCCTGTCTGCCGATACTTTGCCAAAAAGGGCCACTGTCGATACGAGGACCTCTGAGCCTTCTATCACCCAGGCGTCAATGGGCCTCCTCTGTGAGACTGTGCCTTCCCATCCACACTGGAAGGAGCTCTCTGACCTAGCGGTCATATACTTCCCTGTGGCCGTGATGGCTACTGTGAGGCTGTTCCACCCGCCGCCCTCAGTCAGTCCAACCCCACCATCACGTCCCTTACTTGGGGTCCAGAATCGTGTTCCATCACTGGTGCACGGTGTGCACCCTTTCTTCCG
>NW_006792541.1:1165001-1166320 GCF_000442215.2 Lipotes vexillifer
CTTCCGATCCGGCCTCTAGAGACTCACCTCCCGGACCCTATCTTTGCTCTATTCAACTGTCTCCTGGATCCTCTTGCCCCTCGCCAGCTGACTGGAACAGGAAACCTCCTTGGTGCCATTTCTTGTGCATCTATCCACCCAGCCCTCTGTATTGCCCTGGATTCCTGAGAGCCCTGGAGCTGTTTCCTACCATTCCCTTCTTCAAGCTGTTTGTTCTAAGTCCTTTTTATGTGACACCCCCTCCCCCCGCAATGTTGTCAGCTGCTCTGTGCCACTCACCAGGTTGTCTGACCTGGGGTCAAGTTGGGATGACTGGTGCAGTTAATCCTGAGAGGCCACGCTCCCTGCTTTTGGATTTTGTGGTTTCTGTGTCAGCAGCGTGATCCCCACCACTGTGGCCTGTGATCACTGTACCTTGTGAAACTGTGCATCCCCTCAAGGCCTTTCTCCTTGTCTGCGGCATTTCTGTGACTTCCCAACACTAGAGTAAGTTTGTCTGCCAAAATGCATGGGGCCGTTAGTGTCCTCTAAACTTTCCCCACCTCCTGACATGGGAGAACTGTGAAACTTCCACAAGACTGCCTCCCTAGTCCTCCCCATTCTCCCGGTGTCGGTTTCTCTGGGTTTGACACAGGCCTGAGAGATGTTCTCTAAGGCTTGGATGGGCCTACCCTATCTCCTCTCCAGCCCATTTTAGTTAGACTACATTATTGTTAGGCCACCAGCCCTTTCGTTTGAATTCAGTGAATCTCCATTTGGTCTTCCTGTGGGGGAACTTGGCGACAGTACTGTTGCCCTCTTCCAACTGTCTTCCCCTACATCTCTGGCACTGGTTATTTCCTGAGAAAATGGCAGTGAACAGGTTCAGTTTTGAGCTGGCCCTAATGAAATGTGTCGGGGGTTGTGTAGGCAAGAGGGAGGGATGAGAGCTGTTGGAGAACTGAGAATTAATTTTTTTCTTTTCAACATTTTTTATATTAGTTATAAAGGCAGTGGGAACAAAAAAAGAAGTAAATGGTGTATATGTTTGGTAATACTACAGATCACACTACAGAAATAGCCTTTAAAAAAAAAATCTATAAACTAAGCTGTAGGTTCTATAAGGTTGGGATACTGAATCTGTCACGGCAGTGCCCAGCCTATAGGAGGCATTCAATAAATAGTCCTTGACTGAAGGAATGTTAAGCTTTTGTTGAATGCCTACCATGTGCCAGGCACAGAGTAAATTAAAATACCCCTTAAAAATAATATAGAGTTGGGGCTTCCCTGGTGGCACAGTGGTTGAGAGTCCGCCTGCCAATGCAGGGGACATGGGGTCG
>NW_006792541.1:1166366-1172803 GCF_000442215.2 Lipotes vexillifer
TATATATATATATAGTTGATTCAGAGATTGAGCACCATAAAATTTATTTACTTAAAACTGCATTAATTGTTAAAAACTATAAAGGGCATGATGGTAAAGTAATGGCAGAGATTTCACAAGGCACCCTTGAAAAGCAACTTCCTAGAACATGGGCTGTAGATGCAGACTGCCTGCTTCATATCCCAGCTCCACCACTTACAAATTCTGCCATTTGGAGCAAATTTCTCAACTGTTCTGTGGCTCAGTTTTCTCATCCATATATCAGGATAATATTAGTACCTACTACATGTGGTTGTTGTGAGAATTAAATGAGTTCATTTATGTGAAGTGTTCCGAACAATGCCTGGGACAGTAAGTTCTTAAAGTGTTAGCTATTATTATTGTACTTATCTCTTGGACATGTTTGAGCAATGTATCTTGCATAGTGCTGGGTACACAGAAGGAGCTCAGTAATGTTCTTTGATAAATAGTAACATCAATAACCTAAAATGTGAGAGGAAGAAGCAAAAGCATAGAATTTCTATATGCTATCAAATTTAAGTTATCAGCTTAAACTAGGATGTTATAAGATATTTTATGTAAGCTTCACAGTAACTACAAAGGCAAAACCTGTAGTAGATATGCAAAAGATTACAATAAAAGAATCAAAGCATACCACCACAAAAGGCATCAAGCCACAGAGGAAGACAGCAAGAAAGACTGAAACAAAGGACATATAAAACGGTCAGAAAACAATTCATAAAATGGCAATAATAAGTCCTTACTTATTAATAATTACTTTAAATGTAAATGAATTAAATTCTCCAATAAAAAGATATAGAACGGCTGAATGGATTAAAAAACAAAAAGAATCAATGACTTTCTCCCTCAAAGAGACTCTCATTTTAGACTGAAGAACACACAGGCTAAAAGAGAAGAGATGAAAATATATATTCCAAGCAAATGGTAACCAAAGGAGAGCAAGGTAGCTATAGTTATATGAGACAAAATATACTTTAAGCTAAAAATGTTAACAAGAGACAAGGAAGGTTATTACATAATCACAAAGGTGTCAATTCATCAAGAAGGTATAACAAATGTAAATATTTATCAACTCACATAAGAGCACTGAAACATATAAATCAAATAGTAACAGAACTAAAATGAGAAACAGCAGTAGAATAATAGTAGGTGACTTTAATACCCCACTCTCAATCATGGATAGATCATCTAGACAGAGAATCAATAAGGAAACAGTGGATTTGAACAACACTATAGTCCACACAGACTGAACAGACATGTATAGAATATTCTATCCAACAATAGCAGGATACACATTTTTCTCAGTGCACATGGAATAATCTCTAGGATAGATCATGTTAGGCCACAAAACAAGTCTCAACAAATTCAAGAGAATAGAAATTATACCAAGTATCTTTTCTGACCTCAATGGTATAAAATTAGAAATCAATAGGAGGAAATATGAAAAATTCACAAATACATGGAAATTAACACTTTCCTGAACAACTAATCACTCAAAGAAGAAATCAAATGGGAGATTAAAAAATTCTTGAGACAAATAGAAATGGAAATACAATATATCAAACTTAAAGGATGAAGCAAAAGCAGTTCTAAGAGGAAAGTTTATAGCCATAAATACCTATATTAGAAAAAAGAAAGATCTCAAACAACCCAGCATTAAGCCTCGAGGAAGTAGAAAAAGAATAAACTAAGCCAAAGTTAGCTGAAGGAAGAAAATAATGAAGATTGGAGCAGAAATAAATGAAATAGAGAATAGGAAAAAGACAAGATTAACAAAACTAAGTATTGGTTCTTTAAAAAGATTTAAAAATTGACAACCGTTAGCTAGACTAACCAAGAAAAAAAGAAAGGACTCAAATAAAATCAGAAACAAGAGATGTTACAACTGATACCACAGATTTAAAGGATCATAAAAGACTACCATGAACAATTATATGCCAACAAACTGGGCAACCTAGAAGAAATGGATAAATTCCTAGAAATATACAATTTACCAAGACTGAATGATGAAGAAATAGAAAATCTAAACAGACCAATTGCTAGTAAGGCAGTTGAATCAGTAATTAAAAATCTCCCAAAAAACATAAGTCCAGGACCAGATGGCTTAACTGGTGAATTCTACCAAACATTTAAAGAAGAATTAACACAATTCCTTCTTAAAATCTTCCAAAACTAGAAGTGGAACACACCGAAATTCATTGTCCAAGGCCAACAATACCCTGATACCAAAATGAGAGGACACCACAAGAAAAGAAAGGTACAGGCCAATATCCCTGATGAACATAGATGCAAAAATTCTCAATAAAATATTAGCAAACTGATTTAACAATACATCAAAAGGATCATGCACCATGATCAAGTGAGATTTATTCCAGGTAAGCAAGGATGGTTCAGTATCTCAAATCAAATAATATGATGTACCAAACTAACAAAATGAAGGATTTAAAAAATCATATGATCATTTCAATAGATGAAGAAAAATCATTTAGAAAATTTAACATTCGTTTATGATAAAACTCTCAACAAAGTGGGTATAGAGGAAACATACCTCAACATAATAAAGGCCACACATGACAAGCCCAGAGTTAATATCATAATCAATGATAAAAAGTTGAAAGTTTTTCATCTAAGATCAGGAACAAGACAAGGTGCCCACTCTCACCACTTTTATTCAACATAATATTGGAAGACTTAGCCAGAGCAATTAGACAAGAAAAAGAACTAAAAGGCATCTAAATCAGAAAGGAAGAAGTAAAACTGTCACTATTTGCACATTACATGGTATTTTATGTAGAAAAAACTAAAGACTCAATCAAAAACCTGTTAGAACTAATAAATGAATTCAGTAAAGATACAAAAATCAACATGTAAAAGTTTGTTGTGTTTCTATACACTAACAACAAACTACCAGAAAGAGAAGAAAGCAATCCTATTACAACTGCCTAAAAAAGAAATAAATTTAACCAAGAAGGTAAAAGACCTATACAATGAAAACTACAAGACACTGAAGAAAGAAATTGAAGAAGACACAAATAATTGGAAAGATATTCCGTGTTCATGGATTAGAGGAGTTAATATTGTTAATACCAGGACTTCCCTGGTGGCGCAGTGGTTAAGAATCCGTCTGCCAATGCAGGGGACACAGCTTCGAGGCCTGGCCTGGGAAGATCCCACATGCTGCAGAGCAACTAAGCCCGTGCGCCACAACTACTGATCCTGCGCTCTAGAGCCTGAAAGCCACAACTACTGAAGCCCATGCACCAAGACCCCATGCTCCACAACAAGAGAAGCCACAGCAATGAGAAGCCCTAGCACTGCAACGAAGAGTAGCCCCCACTCACTGCAACTAGAGAAAGCCTGCACACAGTAACAAAGACCCAACGCAGCCAAAAATAAAAAGTAAATAAGTTAATTAATTTTTTAAAAGTGCCCATACAACTCAAAGCAATCTACATATTTAACACAATGCCTATCAAAATTCCCATGGCATTTTTCACAAAAATAGAGCAAACAATCCTAAAATGTGTATGGACACACAAAAGACCCCAAAGAGCCAAAGGAATCTTGAGAAAGAACAAAGCTAGAAGCATCATGCTCCCTGATTTTACAAAGCTGTAGTAATCAAAACAGTATGATACTGGCACAAAACCAGACACACAGATCAATGGAACAAAATAGAGAGCCCAGAAATAAACCCACACATACAGGTGAATTAACTTACTACAAAAGAGTCATATAATGGGGAAAAAACAGTCTCTTCAATAAATAGTGCTGGGATAACTTGACCACTATCTTACACAGTACCTCCCAAATTAACTAAATATGGATTAAAGACTTGAATGTAAGACCTGAAACCTTAAAACTTCTAGAAGAAAACATAGGTGGCAAGATCCTTGACATTGGTATTGGCAATGAATTTTGGATGTGAAACCAAAAGCAAAGGCAGCAAAAGCAAAAATAAACAAGGGGGCTACATCAAACTAAAAAGCTTCTGCACAGCAAAGGAAACCATCAATAAAATGAAAAGGTAACCTACCAAATGGGAGAGAATATTTGCAAGTCATGTATCCGATAAGGGGTCAACACCCCAAATATATAAAGAATTTATACAACTCAATAGCAAAATTAAAAAATCTGATTTAAAAATAGGCAGAAGATCTTCTTTTCCAAAGAAGGTGTATAGATGGCCAACAGGTATAAGGAAAGGAACTCAACATCACTAATCATCAGGGAAACGCAAATTAAACCACAATGAGATATCAACTCACTCCTGTTAGAATGGCTATTATTAAAAAGAGAAGAAATAACGAGTATTATTGAGGATGTGGAGAAAAAAGAACACTTGTGCAATGTTGGTGAGAGTGTAAATTAGTGTAGCCACTGTTGAAAACAGAGAGTTTCTTCAAAAAATTAAAAATAGAACTGCCATATAATTCAGCAATTCCACTTCTGGGTATTTATCCAAAGGAAGCAAAAAACACTGACTTGAAAAGACAAATATGCCCCCATGTTCATTGCAGCATTATTTACAATAGCCAAGACATGGAATCAACCTAAGTGTCCATCAGTGGATGAATGGATAAAAGAATGTGAAATGTGAAATTTGTAGTGAGTATTGGTGATAGTGGTAGTTATATCATGGAATATTATTCAGCCATGAAAAAGAAGGAAATCTTGCAGGGGGTGGGGTGTTGGTGGGCACAATGGGTGAAGGTGGTCAAATGGTACAAATTACCAGTTCTAAAATAAATAAGTCATGGGGATGTAACGTACAACATGATGACTAGAGTTAATAACACTGTATTGCATATATGAATGCCACTAAGAGAACAGATCTTAAAAGTTCTCATTACAAGAAAAAATATTTTGTAACTATGTATGGTGATGAATGTTAAGTAGACTTACTGTGGTAATCATTTCGTAATACATATATGCAAGTATCAAATCATTATGTTGTACAACTGAAACTAATGTAATGTTATATTTCAATTATATCTCAATAAATAGAATGGGCAAAAGACCTAAATAGATATTTTTCATAAGAAGATATACAAATGGCCATCAGGTACATGAAAAGGTGCTCAACATCACTAATCAGGGAAATATAAAACAAAACCCCAATGAGATATCACCTCACACCGTTAGAATGGCTGTTATCAAAAACAAAAGAGATAACAAGTGTTGGCAATGGTGTAGAAAAAAGGGAACTCTTGTGCACTGTTTGCCTGAAGGTAAAGATATAGCTACTATTGAAAACATTATGGAGATTCCTCAAAAAACTACAAATAGAACTATCATATTGTCCAGCAATCTCACTTCTGGGTATAAATCCAAAGAAAATTAAGTCATATCTCAAAGAGAATACACATACACACACACACACACACACACACACACACACACACACACACACACTCCATGGAATATTATTCAGCCGTAAAAAAGGAAATCCTGCCTGGTGCAAAAAACATGGATGAAACTTGAGGGCATTATGCTAAGTGAAATGAGTCAGACAGAGAAAGACAAACATTATATGATCTCACATATGTGGAATCTAAAACAAAACAAATTCATAGAAACAGAAAGTAGATTGATGGTTGCCATGGGCTGGGGCTGGAGGAATGGGTGGTGGTCGTCAAAGGTATAAATTTCCAGTTATAAGATGAAAGAGTTCTGGTGATCTAATGTACAGCATGGTGGCTGTAGTTAATAATCTGTACTATGTACTTGAAGGTTGCTAGGAGAGTAAACCTTAAATGTTCTCATTGTAGCCATATGAGGTGATGGATGTATTAATTAGCTGTATTATGGTGATGTATATATGTGTATCAAATCACCGTGTTACACACCTTAAACTTGCACAATGTTATATGTCATTTATATCTCAAAGTTGGGAAAAAAATACTCTAGCCAAAAAATGCTCACTGGCAATGAGTGATTAAGAGCTGCCTGTCAGGGGCAGAGATTGGAGATGGAGGAGGGCAGGGACTTACGCAGAGGCCAGTCCTGTTTTAGTTCAGATTCAGGTGTGGCATTAGTTAAAGGAAGGAAATGGCCTTGTTTGGACATAGCCATGGGGTTGAGCCAGGGCCCAGGCCCTTCACAGGTAGAAGTAAGTTCTCAGGAGGAGGAGCCTGACCAGGATGCTCCGCTTTGCTGCCTGAAGACTGGACCAGATCCCAGAGCATATCTGATTAGCCTCTAGTCAAAGGGACGCTCAGGGACACCCCTGCCTTGCTATAGAGCGGCCCTCCAGATCAGAGATGGCCCATAGGCAAAGGATGGAATGAAAATCCTCTTGAAGTGGGTAGAGCGATTAACATGATTTCATAGGAGGAAAGTGCCGTTTAAGAATCCACTAACATGCCCGAGGCCCCTGAGCCAGAGGCCACTGAGCTGGGATATGAATTCCTGCT
>NW_006792541.1:1172813-1188724 GCF_000442215.2 Lipotes vexillifer
ATTTCCTGCTGCCATTCTCTTAGCCGCTGCCTTATACAGTCTCCCTAACTCTAAGGCCCTAAGTCTCGATTCCCTTTTCTGAAAAACCAGAACAGTCGAAGGTTCCTAGCTCAAAGTTACTGGGGAAATTAAATGGCATCATGTACATCAGAGCCTGGCACCAGCAAGCCTGTGAGAATGAATGGGGCCTCAGCGGTGCTGTTCTTCCCTCGTCTCAGATTCCCATGTCAGGCCCTCAGCTCTCACCCAGTGGTGACCTGCATCTTTAAGGACTTTCCATGATTCTGATGAAATCCTAGAATAAACTATTCAGACCTATGAAAAAGTGATCTGTGACCTTGGAAAAGTTACTCCACTCTCTGGGCCTGTCATTGGTAGGATGTTGTTCTTACTGTTTACCTGAAAGAGTTACAGGAGGATTAAAGGGCAGGAAGCACAGAGAGCCCAGTGCCTGCCTATGACGGACACACATGTGACTGCTGCTTCCCTCCAGCCTCCTTCCACCCTGATGGACACCGTAAGGCGGGAGGAACGATATCTTGGTTGAACTAAAATAACAGAAATAGGATTACTTTCCACAGCAACTAAAAATGAGAGACTGTTGAAAGAACTTGGGATGGTTAGTCCAGAGAACAAAGGGTTTATATGAATGCAGCTAACTGGGTGCTGGCACCTATTTGAAATCAGGGCTTCTTGGGGATCAAGAGTTGCCCAAACCACTTCCAGTTGATGAGGTTTCTAGTATATTAAGGGGAAAACAATTGTTAAAGTTTCTCGTATATTAAGGAAAAAAAAATTTTTTAAAGGAAAAATATTTAGTATTTAAAAAATACCAAAGCAGGGTTATAAATACTGCGGCACACCTTAAGTGTTACATTTAACAAATGTTAACACATAAAACTGAACCTAATGGAAATGTTCTAGTCATAGGGTAATTACTAGATGTATGCATATTTTGAAAACCTTAATTCACAGTGTACTGCAGGCAGTGTTGGCAGGTAATGGGACAGAAAATTTTTTCAACCCTGTCAGGGCACTGGCTTGCAGAAAATGTTAACATTTTGAGTTTGAGGGTCGGTCTGAATGTGATCTGTCTCTGTCTCTCGTGCCAGACCCAATGCAAGGCGGACTGGACGTTCTGCAGGGCACAGAGAGCAGAACGCGGCCCTGCAGCGGGCACTTGGGGAAGAGGGCCCTCTCCTCAGCTGTGCCTCCTCCACCCCTAACCCCCAGCAAGGAGCCGGAGCCGAGACGCTGGGGCAGTGTGGGGAGTAGTTAGTGAATTACTCATCAGGCAGGGGTACGGGACATCTATGCAGCTGGAGCAACGACTTTTAACTTTTGTGGGTTCGAGGAACCTTCTGAATATCCGATGAAACCCTGGACCCTCTCCCCAGAAGAATTCCATCACCTCACCCATCCACGCACATCTTTCTCCAAAGAGCCCCCAGGAGTCCATAGACCCCAGGGTGAAACCCCCGGCCCGAGGGAGGCACTGGCACTTTCTAGAGTCTCTCTACCCTGAATTGCGTCTGAGGCCCCGCCTCGCACCTGGGAGCCCTGCCCGTGGCGCAGGCCTGCTTGGGGTCTGTGCACGGGGCCCGGGCCCTTGGCCTTGGCCGCGCTCCGCCTCCCTCCCTTCCCGGGACCCGAGTGGCGCAGCCGGAGCGGGGCGGTGACCAGGAGGCCGGCCCCACCTGCGGACACTAGAGGCGAGGGGGCAGCGGGAGGCCGGCCCCACCCCGGACCGCGGGGCCAGCCCACTGCACCCAGCGCCGCGGGGCTCAGAGCAGAGGACCGCGCCGCCGGCGTCCCAGGTCCGGCTCCCCAGCCGATCGCGGAGTCCGGATTCGCTAACCGCGCCGCCGCCGCCTGCCACGGGTCGGATTCCCAGCGCCGTTCAGGGGCCTCCGCCCAAGCCATGAAAATGCATTTCTGCATCCCAGTGTCCCAGCAGCGGCCCGACGCGCTGGGGGGCAGCTACGTGGTGCGCCGGGGGTCGGGGTCCGACTGGGCAGGGAGGAGGAGGCCGGTGACAAGGCGGGGGCGGGAGCTCACCTCGCTCGGCTAATCCGAACGTGATGACTCCGTTTGCAGCTGTACTCGGTGTACCTGGACGGGTTCCTGTTCTGCAAGGTGCGCTACAGCCAGCTGCATCGCTGGAACGAACAGGTGAGCGTATCCAAGGCGGGTATCAGCCCGCCCAGCTGAGGCAGGTGAGGAAAAGTGCGCCCAGGGGGCTCTGGGTGCTTGACTCTGGCAGGACACTGCACCTCTTGAGGGCTTCAGGCTCTTAATCCTGGTCGTAGTAACAATTAATTGTGAATTGCTTGGCATACAGCTCAATGAATACATGATATCGCTCCTAATCACCTATAGCCGTGAAATGAGGGAATAGGGCGCAGGCAATTATCCCAACCCGTTCCAGCCTGGTGATCCCCACCAGCCCCACCTGGGCTCCATCTCAGTGCCAGCTGCTCCCCCAGGACAATATCCCTGTTCCAAATGAGCAAACCAAGTCTAGATCAAGGCGTAGTCTTAGGAATCTTGTACATGGGTATTTAATCTCCTTTCTCCCAGAGTTTAATTTCCCCCTCTTTAAAAAGATGTGTCTTTATTTTTGTTTTCAAACGAGGGTATTCATAGCCTTCAAACAGGGGCGGTCTGGAAACCCAGGAAACAGACGACTTATCAAGTCAGAAGGCCATTTCTCACTCTAGTTTCTTACAAGTCCTGATGGCATTTTCTTCCCGGAGGTAGACTGATTTATTAGCCTGCCCTAATGGGTTTTATTTTCCTCATAAGGAAGTGTTGCTAGTCTTCAAAGTGGGTTAGAGGAGTACATGGGAGTTTGAAATGAACTCCACCCTTCCCCCACACTCATGCACAGTGTTTTCTTGGTTTTTTTTTAAAAAAGATTTTGTGTACTGATTATAAAGAGCACATATCTAAAGTTGAAAGAAAGAAAGAGAGAGAGAAAAGAAAGAAAGGAAGAAAGAGAGAGAGATGGAGGGAGGGAGGGAGGAAGAGAGGGAGGAAAGGAAGATGCTTGCCTAGGCAACAGCTATTAACATTTTTAGGAGAGTCCTTTCAGACAATCCTGGGTTCTAGTGAGTAGGTACATCATGTTTCTTTTAAGACCATTTTCTGTTGATAGACAGCTCAGTTCCATTTTTCTTATTAAAAACATCATTGCAGTGAGCCTCCTTGCTCATACATCATAGTGCATTGGAGAAGTCCATTTTCAAGGTATGACTAAGTTTCTTTGGAGTCAACAAAAACATGTGTAATGTGGTTGTTAGTTAATTTTTGTGCTTGTCTTTGAATCGGTAGCACCTAACACAGTGCCTGTGACCTGGTAGGTCCTCAGGAATGATTGTCAATGGCTGAATAAAAAGGGCATGGGTTTAGACTTCTGCAGGATGACGAGCTACTTGTGACCGAAACATGTCTGGGGAGTTGGGAGGACTGCAGAGGAAGGCAGATGCGGATCTCGAAGGAAGAGAAAGTACACGTCGTTTAGGCATTTGGAGGAGGAATTTGAGGGTCATATCCCGCCCTCATCTGTCTTCCTGTGTGTGAGGTGTGATCAGGGAGGTGACTATCACAGGGGAAAAGCAGGAGACGGCCGGGAGGAGCAGGGAGGGCGTGGGATTGACTGACCACTTCCTGGCTGGACACTTCACCTCTTCTCTGATCTTCAATTTCCCTTTCAGAAATAATCAGGTAATTGGTTATGGATATCAACTTCACAGGGCACTTATGAAGATTAGGGTCCAGTTTCTCACAGAGCGTGGCACATAGTTTACGTGCTCAGTAAACATTTACTGACTCAGATGCTTGGAGAATTCCTGAATCTGGTCCTTATTAACCAACAGACACAGGAAAGTGCTTGTTTTCAGGAAAATTCGGACCTATCCAATCTTAGAAGGTCCAGAAGTGGAGATATAAAGCCAGTTCTTTTGACCTTCTATTTTGGAAACCATGAACAAGAAACCATCTGTTATTCACTTCAGTGGACTTGTTTTTGGTTTTTCTTTATTTTTTTGGCTGTGTCAGGTCTTAGTTGCGGCACATGGGATCTTCGTTGGAGCGTGCAGGCTTCTCTCTAGTTGTGGTGTGTGGGTTTTCTCTCTCTAGTTGTGGCACGCAGGCTCCAGAGCACGTGGACTCTGTAGTTTGCAGCGTGCAGGCTCTCTAGTTGAGGCACGCGAGCTCAGTATTGTGGCGTGCGGGCTTAGTTGCCCTGCGGCATGTGGGATCTTAGTTCCCCAACCAAGGATCGAACGCTCATCCCCCGCATCGGAAGGCAGATTCTTTACAGGGGAGTCCCTGCAGTGGACTTTTACATATGGAATTGCCACAGCCCAGTGCCCTCTGCGAAGTATATACAAGAGATATTGATGAATACTCTTCATATCTGTCCCAGGTTTTTCAAAATTCTAAAGTGGGGATTTCTTTATCCAGTTTCTAACTACCTTACACGTGTCATTGCTTCCCTTTTCTGTAGGAACAACTTCATTTTAAAGAAACTATTTAGATCTTAGGAGGTGGCTATTGGTATTATTATTAATTTAAAACAATAACTAACATCAGTTACTCTGTGCTAAGGTTGGTACCAAGAGCCTTCCATGTTATATCGTGTTTAAGTTTTACAACAGTCTTATGAGTTAGGATTATAATTAGCCCCTTTTAACAGATGAGAAAACTGAGGTACAACTTGCCCAAGGTCATACTGCTAGTAAGTGTTGGAGCCAGGATTTGATCTCTAGAACCTGCTCTAACCCATTACATTTTGTGGTTCCTTATCAAAGTTGACAAAATAAATTGCATCAGAAAAACAATTGCATCCTAAACTACCATCCTGTTAGGCATAACATAATAAAATTCCCCAATTTTATATATTGTGTGATGAATTTTGGTAAATGTATACAATTACCACCACCATAATCAAGACAGAGAACAGTTTCCACACGCATAATGTTCCCTTGTCCCCTTGCCCTTGGTCCCCTCCCTCCACCTCTAGCCCCAGACATCTGATTTCTGTCATTAGAGTTCCAGGCACAGGATTTTGTTCCACCTGCCCAGGAAGCCCCTGTAAGGTTGGTATTACAAGATGAAGTGTCCAAGTAAGGTTGCTAGATTTAGCAAATAAAAATACAGGATCCCCAGTTAAATGTGAATTTCAGGTAAACAACGAACACTTCTTTAGTATAAGAATGTCCCATGCAGTATTTGGGGTACTCTTAACTGGTCATCCTCTATTTTATCTAGCAACCCTAAGTCTGAGACTGAAGGGTTGGGTGACTTCTCCCAGCCACTTCTCAGCTCGTTTTTATTCTTCCTATTCCATGGAAGATGTGAAATGGCTCAGAATTCTTAATCTGATTTAATACTAAGCACTATAAAAAAGGGAAACAGTACAAAGGCCCCATCTGTGTTTGTGTGTGTGTGTGTGTGTGTGTGTGTGTGTGTGTGTGTTTTATGTGTATGTTTGGTGAGTATAAGTTCATTTCCAATTGATTTTTTAGGAAGTTCTGCATCACAATAGAACAGAAATTTCATCTTAATAGAATTAACTGATTTACTCATTTACTTAAGAATATTTACTAAGTACCTATTAAGTACCAAGCACTATGTTAAATTAAGTGAAGACTCTGACTTTAGCACGTGTGATTTTTGGATTTACGAATTGGATTTCTATTTCGTATATTGGAGAACTCTGCAATCAAGGGGGAGAACCTGGCCCAGGTGAAGTGGCCCCTGCTCCTCTCAGCCAAGCTGTGTGGAGGCTAATGCCTATAAGAGTGACCTGAGGAGAGATGGGTGTGTTTCCCAAAGGTCAGCTGCGCTCTCTGGAGTCATCAGTGGCAGCCCTGTCCCCACTGAGATTCCCTTAAGGTCTGGCGGCTCCCCTCGCTGCTGAGTGCTGCCCACCTCTCTGCTGTGTGAACTGCCTGACCTGACTGCTTTCTGTGCCTTTAGATGAATAAAACCAGTTTGATCTATGCCCTTGTCTGTACCACCTCCCTCAAGGGGACTTAAAGAAATCTGTAAAAGAAACCTTTAACTAGCTCATTTTGGCCATCCTGTGTAAGTGAGACTAGATTCTGTGGAAAGGATGCTTGCTTCTTTGAAAACACCCTGCCAGTGCCAGACATGGCAATGCAGACAAGCCATGGGAACTTGCAAAGGATCCTTCAGTGGGAGAGGAGGGCTACACACCGGCTCAGTCTTCCTCCCTGCCAAGTGCTGACTCAGCCTTGCTTCTTCCCTTCTTTCACCTGATCTCCCCTCTTTCCCCAACTCAGACCCTCTGTTCTCATCAAGCAGCCCATTGCCTCTGCCTGGTTCACTTCCCCCTTCTGGGAAGACCCCTGCTTTCTGGCCCATGGGTTAGGGACCAGCCCTTTCTCAAGGCTCACCTTAAGCCTCACCTCCTCTGGGAAGTCCCCCTTGATAGCACAAGATGCCTTTCTCTGATTCTTGTGCCATTTTATGTTTAGACCTTGTCGCGTTCCTTTTGTGTGTGTGAAGATCTTGTTTCCCCTGTTTATTTAGTTGAAAAACCCAAATACTTAAATGAAGGAATGAATGAAGGCTGTAGGCATAGTGTATCCAGCACAGAATCCTGCTTTAGGAGGTGCCCAAGAGATTTGATGGAGGAGGAAGATGGGAGGAAAAGAGGGCAAGTAGAAGGACAAAAGCGTAAAAAGACTGTGTCCAAGTTCTGCTGCTGTAGGATCTTGGGTTTAAGTCACTTCAGCTGCCTGAGTTTCAGGTTACCCATATTGTCAAGTAACCTGGTTATCAAGGTGGAAGGATGTGAGATTGCCCTGGTTGTCAAGGTGGGAGGATGACAATGTTAATGGCAGCGATGATCATCTACCTCACAGGAATGTTCTGAGGAAGAAATGGAATAATATACAAGACTAGTGTTCTTTGGTACAGGATATCACAGTCCAGATTGCTTTGAGCTTGTGGCCCTTTATCTGGAGGATCTGAGATTTTTATTACCAGGGGCCTTGGAGAGGTGGGGTGAATGAGTCAACAGTAGAAAAAGAGACTGTAAAAAGGACAGCATTTGTGACTGTAATTCTACTTGTCCCAGGTCCCCCCTGTGGGATAGGAATAGGGGGCTGTGAGTGCATGGGATGGGGAAGGAGGTGACATTTTCAATTGGCCAGTAAAGTTCTCTTCATGTTAAGAGGCAGAACTGTATGATGGAGAAATTAGAACAGGAGATTGTGCTGGGATTTAAAAAATATGCTATCTGAACATGGTCTTTCAAAGCAAACAAACAAGCAAAAACACATCATAATAAATGAACAGAAGAGGTGTGTTTTCCTTTTGATCTCTTGAAACAGTTTTTGAAAGAGTGATGGAGCTAAACTCTAATGCCAGATAATTCTTAGAATGTGAGTGCTTTTAATAGCTCAACTGTGTGCTGTTTGAGACCAGTGGAAAAGACTGTATTTTGATAGAGATGAAGAACTTGTAGAGTTGGTGATTGACTTTTGGTGGACTTAACTGCTCAGTTTATTGTGTGTTTATCTCCCCACTTAGACCAGTGCTCAAGAAAGCAGGGGAAAGATTCCTTGAGAAGTCAGCTCAGGTTGTAAAACCTGCTGGGAGAGTTTTTGCTCTGGGTTGGGTATTAGGACCTTAATCCTTGTTGACTTTTTCCCCAGCTCTTGGCCTTAGGGCTCCTCCCTCCAGATGCTCCCCTGTAGATGGGTAACCCAGGCAGCCCTATTTGCTCAAGGCTGCTGTGATTCCAACCAATTTGGGAGCATCTGCTACATTTATGAATACATGCCAAGGAAGACAATTGCCTTTTAAAGATCACTCACTCAGTTCATCAAGAAATAATTGCATGCAAAGAAGACAAATTCCTGCTTCTACTTCATAGGATTAGCAGAGATGGGGTGCATAAATTCCAGGTCGTTTGAGCAGCCCTGCCTGGGATGGTGCTTTAACTGGGGGGCCTTTGGACCATCTCTGTCACAGCAGGAAAATTTCCTTGAATTTAAAAGAAATGTACCGTTGCTCTAATATTTTATACGACTAGATTTAGAGGAAAGATGGCAAACTAAATGGCTACTGGGCTCAGGCAGATAATTTAAATGAGAGGCACGGATCAGGTGAGAGGCAGTGGTAGGTGGTGGGAACAGCCTGAGAGAATAGAAACTTGGTGATTCCAGACCTTCCGATTCTTCAAGAGAAGCCAGAACATCAGTTTTTCTTTTCTTAATAAACATTATTTTTGTGGCCCAATCTTAGATTTATTTTAAAAAATTGCGAAGATAGTACAGAGAGTCCCCATCTACCCTGCACCCAGTTTCCCCTGTTGTTTTTCATGAGTATTATACTTTGGTTACAGTTAATGAAGTATTGATACCATGTTATTTATTCAGACTTCTTTAGTGTTTACCCAACGTCCTATTTCTGTTCCAAGATCCCACCCAGGTCCCACATTACATTTAATTGTCATGTCTCTGTAGGCTCCTCTTGACGGTGACAGTTTCTCAGACTTTCCTTGTTTTGAATGATTTTGACAGTTTTGAGGAGCACTGGTCAGGTAGTTTGTGGAATGTCCCTCTATTGGAGTTTGTCCAATGTTTTTCACATGACCAGGCTGGGGTTATGGTTTTGAGAGGAAAACCACAGGGGCCAAGTTTACCTTGGTCACCGGGCTGAGGTAGTGTTTGTCAGGTTTCTCCATATAAAGTTACTTTTTTCCCTCCTTTTCCACAGTGTGCTCTTAGGAAAGAAATCACCATGCACAGCCCACACTTAAAGAGTAAGGATTTATGTTCCATCTCCTTGTGGGATAAGTATCTACATACATTATTTGGAAATTTGTCTATTCTCTCCAAATTGTTTATTTATTCGATAATTTATTTATTTTTAAAAATACATTTATTTATTTATTTATAGCTGCGTTGGGTCTTTGTTGCTGCGCGCGGGCTTTCTCTAGTTGCGGTGAGCAGGGGCTACTCTTCGTTGCGATACATAGGCTTCTCATTGCGGTGACCTCTCTTTGTTATGGAGCACGGGTTCTAGGCGCGGGAGCTTCAGGAGTTGTGGCTCGTGGGCTCTAGAGTGCAGGCTCAGTAGTTGTGGCACACGGGCTTAGTTGCTCCGCGGCATGTGGGATCTTCCCAAGCCGGGCATCAAACCCACATCCCCTGCATTGGCAGGTGGATTCTTAACCACTGTGCCACCAGGGAAGCCCCTAAAATCATAATTTTTTTATAGACGGGTTTTTAAGTCTTCATGGGAGGGATCAGCCTGCATTCAGTCTTAGCTTTTAAGGTAAGTTGATCAAGTGTGGGTCCCAAGGCGGGGAGGGCAAGTTCTTGCTAATTAACAATCATCATTTTGGTGAGCTAACATTTTTCTGGAGCAGTAGGAGGAGCAGTGAGGCAATGGATCAAGGGGCTTAGGAAGAGGAGCCTTAGGGACCAGGCCACTTAGGGCCACAGTGGACATTCTTAGTCCTTACATGTCCCTCACACTGCCCAGAACAGTGAGCGGGTCAACCACATAACAGGGCAACAGGGACATCCTGAGGTGGGTATATAAAGAAGATGGACAGGACATTGGAAACAAATCACTGGCAGTGGAGCCAGTGTCAAATCTGGGGTGACACCAATGACCCAGTCCAGAGTGCCTGGCTTAGTGCTGCTGTCCCTGTGGAGAACTTCCCAAGCAGGAGGGTGTTTCCGGGAGATGTGCACTGGTAAAAATGAAGCTGGAGACCCTGGTGGAGATGCAGATGTCAGGTGTGGGTAGTTCATGGTCAGGTCACATGCCCTCTCCTGCCCTGCTTGGAGGGACAGGAGAGAAGCCAGTGGATGGGTGCAGTGTGTAGATGAACCATTCTCATCAAAGCCCTGGCAGTAGTGAGCCCTTGTGGAAGTCCCTCAACCTCTCTGAGCTGGACACCCCTCCTTTCATAAATGGCAATAATAATAACTGAATCACAGCACTGGTTTGGTTGGGTAGATAAATGGAGTCAGTCACAGGAAAGTCATCAATATTGGTTACCAGAGAAAAGATAATCCTGTCCATCATCACGGGGCTGGGGTATGAGCAGGGCTTCTGGTGTGGGGATCGGCTGGAAGAAGTGTCAGGATGGACAAGGTGTTCTTTCAGTCCCCAAACCTGGGTGGGGGGCAAGGGAGGAGTGAAGTGACCAGACTCCCAATATCCTGAACCAGGCAACCTGGCATTGAAGCCCAGATCCCTGTCCATTTCTGGGAGATCACAAACAGATGACACATCATCTCTGTGCCTCAGTTTCCTCCTTAGAAAGGGTCCGTTAGCTGCACAGGTTCTTCTTACTCTCTTACCACCTGAAACTCCTCCAACATCACTGCCGGCCATATGTGCAATATTCATAAGGCCCTTTCTCCAGTGTGAACTCTCTGATGTTTAATCAAGTGGCACCTTTGGGTGAAAGATTTACCACATTCCTTGCACTCAAAAGGCTTTTCTCCACTGTGGATTTTCCTATGGATGCAGAGGAGCTGTCTTTGCTTAAAGGCTTTCCTGCATTCAGTGCACTCATAAGGCGTTTCTCCAGTGTGAACTCTGTGATGATCATAGAGAGAGGATCGAGTAGTAAAAGATTGCCCACATTTACTGCACTCATAAGGCCTTTCTTCACTGTGAACTCTCTGATGACAAAGAAGGCTAGAGCTACCAGTAAAACATTTCCCACATTCACTGCAGTCATAGGGCCTTTCTCCACTGTGAATTCTCTGATGATCACAAAGTCCTGACCTAGCAGTAAAAGATTTCCCACATTCACTGCAGTCATAAGGCCTTTCTCCACTGTGAACTCTCTGATGATATTGGAGGCCACTCCTAGCAACAAAACATTTTCCACATTCACTGCACTCATAAGGCCTTTCTCCACTGTGAACTCTCTGATGATACCAGAGGCTACTCCTGGCAACAAAAGATTTCCCACATTCACTGCACTCATAAGGCTTTTCTCCAGTGTGAACTCTCTGATGTGCAAGGAAATTGGATTTGTGGGCAAAAGATTTTCCACACTGGGTGCATCGGTAAGGTTTTTCTCCAGTATGAACTCCCTGATGTTCAATTAAGATGCACTTTGGGATGAAAGATTTAGCACATTCCTTGCATTCATAAGGCTTTTCTCCACTGTGGATTTTCCTATGTGCTCTGAGGTACTTCCTTAGGCTAAAGGATTTCCCACAGTCACTGCAGTCATAGAGCCTTCCTCCACAGTTAACTCTCTGATGTCCAAGGAGACCAGATTTGTGGCTAAAATATTTTCCACAATGGCTGCATTCATAAGGCCTTTCTCCAGTGTGAACTGGCTCATGCTGAATAAAGTTACATGTTTGGGTGCAGGCTTTCCCACGTTTGCTGCACTCACAAAACCCTTTACTAGTAAGGACTCTCTCATCCTGAACAAGTATTACTGTGTGGCTGGAGGCTTTCTTGCCTTCTCCCCAGCTGTGATGACCTGTTCCACTGTGAAAAACAGCTTCACACTCCTTACTGTTGTTCGGTTTCTTCCTGGTATTTGTGGCCTGTGGCTGAAGTCCCATGTTGGCCACGAAGTCGTTCCCAATCTCCATGTAGGTAGGTAGATTCCCTATTGTGTGGATTGTGCAGCTCTTCCAAAATGAGGGTCTCCCCACATCATATCACATGGGATTCTCTCTAATATGCGGCTTCTGGTGCTCTTGAAGGTTTGCAGTGAAATAGAATTGTGTCCCGCATGCCCCACATATGTATGCTTTCTGCCCCCTATTTGTTCCTTGCTCCTCAGCCAAGTGCAAAATGTCTCTCAAGACTGGGGTGCACATCTTACAGGGCTGGGTCTTCTCAGGAGACAAACCTGCCCTGGGGGTCCTCATCTGTGACACTCCTTCTGCAGATATGCTCTGTTCAGAAGGTGTCTCTTCATCCTCAACTCCAGGAAAAGAACCTGCAGGAATTCTCTGGCAGTCCAGTGGTGAGGAGTCAGAGCTTTCACTGCTTTAGCCTGGGTTCAATCCCTGGTCAGGGAACTAGTACACTGCAAGCCTGAATCCTTAGCTGCAACCTTGGGGCTACTGGTGTTAAGGCACTAAGGAGTAGGGATGCACTCTGGCTAGCCATAGTAACCACAGCACATGACCAAGAAGTTGAAGAAGAAAGCAGTATCCATGGTCCAGATGTGAGAATGACACAGCAGCCCCTAGGGAAAAGGAGAAAGGCAGAACCTAGCTCAGAGGATAGGGGTGGGTGTGAGGGCCTTACCCAGCATGCATACAAGTGCAAAGTTCTCCACCATGACATCAAGGTACAGGTGTATCTGAACCTCATCAAGAAGACACTATTCCTCCCAGGAGAAGTACACGGCCACATCTTCAAAGGTCACACTGCCCTGAGGTGGGTCCGTCAGCGCAGGCACCGCCATCAGATCCTTTGCGCAGAGCGGAGCGGTGACAGTCCAGCAACCGGGTCAGACTCGGCATGGTTACTCCCCACCTATTCAAGAATTTATATCTATGTAGGCTTCTAGATATTTAATTTATACTTTAGGTTGTACTTCAGTAAGACTTTATTTTATTGTTCAAATTGTTCCAGCTTGTCCTATGGGAGCTCTTTCAGTTTGCTCCTGTATTGTGTGATGTAATATTAAGATTGTATTGTATGAATATTGTATGATGTGACTGGTGGGCAGTTTTGTGAAAACAAATGAAAAATTAAAATGTACACCAAATCTACCAAACTCAGACTGGAGTTGTCAGTCCATGATATTTCTAATAGTGTTCTAGAAACCTATACAGAAATAAATCGCTCCCTAAGAAAATCGAGGTATCTCCTTTTGGCCACCAGGAAGGGTTCATTTTGAATAAAGTGCTGGAGAGAGACTTGCCCTAAGAGGAGGCTTTGGTATCTCACCAACCCTGAATTTCAGGCGCTTTGCCTTAACCCTGTGTTTTCTGGATCTTTCAGCTTAGGCGGGTGTTTGGAAATTGCCTGCCACCCTTTCCACCAAAGTACTATCTCGCAATGACTGCATCTATGGCTGATGAGAGAAGGGACCAGTTGGAACAGTATTTGCAAAATGGTATGTATTTGCATTTTTTAAAACAGATTTATCGAGATGTGAAAGTCACCCATTTTATATATATACTCAGTGGTTTTTAGTATATTTACAGGATTGTGCAACCATCACCATAATCTAATCTGAGAACATTTTTACCACCCCAAAAAGAAATTTTACACCTATTATCAGTCAATCCCTGTTTCTCTCCTCCACCAGCCCCTGTCTTTATACACTAATTTATGCCTTTATACATTTGCCTGCTCTGGATATTTCATGTAAATGGAGTCATACAATATGTGGTCTTTGTATCTGGTTTAAAAATGCTTTGTTTAGATTCACCACCCCGCAGCCCCTGCCCCCAGGGGCTCTGTGTTGGCTTTGATTGTAGAAGTCAAAAAATATCTCTGGATTAAGACTGAACAAACGGATAAAATGAACTGCTTACATGAAAGCTCTCAGGAGATAGCGGAGATGTTTACTGGCAGTGCCAGAGTTGGTTATTCCATCTCTGTCTTCCCCAGGAGCCATGCTAAGGTACCAGGGACACTCGGAGGTCTGCTCTGGCCCTGTGAGGCTGGCAATACAGAGGTCCTGGCCCACTGCTGGGCTCCTGAAGAGTGTTGTGCACAACAGGACTGAGCTCTCACAAAGAGAAGGGGGTGGGGAGAAATAGAAACATTGGCATTCAAATATTTAAAGGTTTAAAAAGGGGGAAATGGTATAGACATAAAATGTTTTAAAAATATAACCCGTCCAAAGAGTATAAAATGAAAGGTACATTCCCTTCCACCTCAGATTCCCAAGCCTCTAGAAGAAAACACTATTACAAGTGGCTTGTGTATTTCTCAGAAACCATCATGTGTATTCTAGTGTGTGGGTACATCCCTGTTGGTTAAACACAAATTGAAACTTACCTTATACACGTTTCTGTATCTGAGTATTTGAAACTTTTATTCTGAAAGAATTTCTGATTTACAGAAAAGTTGCAAAATTGATGCAAAATTTTCTGTATTCTCTTTACCCAGATTTCCCAAATGTTAACATTTTACATTTGCTTTATCATTCTCTCTCACTTTCCCATGTCTCTGTTTGTATTATGAATGTGTGCATACATATATATTATATATAATTTTTTGAGATGCTTGTTTTGCAGATACAAGCCAGTTTACCCTTAAATACATCTATGTGTATTTCCTAAGATTGAGGACAACTCTTCTGTAACTACTGTATAGTTATCAAAATCAGGCAATTAGCATTGATATAATAATGCTATCTAATATAGAGACCTTATTCAAACTTCACCAACTACCCCACTAATGTCCTTCATAACAAAAGAAAAAAAGCTTTTTCTTCTGTATGCTATTTTATTCCTTTTAAAATATTACTATTACAGGTCATTCTAGGTGAGGGATTATAGATTTACCTCATTATTTCTCAGGGCTGCACATATTTTTTTTAAACATAGTAAATAGAAATTCTAGAAGTCATCTATTTTCCATTCATCTTTTGTAGTGGAGACTATACCACTTTTAGACCTGTTAAATAAACCCTTTCAAGCTCAAAGTGTAATATCTTTTGAATTTTCATTCCTTCTTGGTTTGTGTTCTCATATCTTCATGAAATACTCCTTTTAACAGCTGGCCTTTTCACAAATGATCACACTGCTTAAAGGGTCACTTCTCCAGGCCTGGCCTTTATCTGTAGTCCGGATGCTTCGTGAATCCTCTTGGAAGGTAAAGGAAGGAGGCAGTGTAGCATAGTGCTGTGACTGTGAACACAGGCTCTATTCAGACCTAGAGTCAAGTCCCAGGTTTGCACCTCACTGGCTGTGTGACCTGGGGCAAGACACTTACCTTCTCTGAGCTTCAATGCCTTTATCTGTAAAATGGAGATACTAGTTACTTTAGGTAATCTTCTTTTGTTGTGAAGATTAAGTGAGCTAAAATATACCAAGTGCTTTGCGTAGTACCTGGTACTTAACAGTTGTACAGTAAATACTAGTTGGATGAACACTTTTTCAATAGCTTTCCCCATCCCCAAGGATCCACGCTAATGATTATAATGATTAGTTTGCATACACGGCACACATATTCCAGAAAATAAGACAAGAGCTTTTTCCCCCTTTAAAAAAGAGGGAGTACCTTTTATAAAAAAAAGTTTCTCCTGTTACAGAGACACTCTCTCTCTTAGTTACTTTATTTTGAAAATCATGGCATCGTTTGGGAAGCACTACCTCAGATGACCTCAGTCAGTGCTAGTTTTGAATGCTGGTAGAAGTTATTTGACAAAATCAGTAAAACAGCAACAAAAAGAAAGACATTTAATACAGATTTAGAAATTGCATAAGTTTAGCTCAAGTGCAGGGTCCAGGAGAGGACTTGTGGGGAGGAAGATAAGAAGGGAGGAAGCCGCTGAGAAGCACTCCACGTGTGAGTGTGAGGTCCTCAGGGGAGAGCCTTGGCCCATCTGCTCCGGCCACAGCGCTGGGTGTCGGTATCTGGAGCTTTAAAACTAAGGGGGACATTTTTTTTTCTTAAATTCCATATATATGTGTTAGCATACAGTATTTGTCTTTCTCTTTCTGACTTACTTCACTCTGTATGACAGACTCTAGGTCTATCCACCTCATTAAAAATAGCTCAATTTCGTTTCTTTTTATGGCTGAGTAATATTCCATTGTATATATGTGCCACATCTTCTTTATCCATTCATCCGATGATGGACATTTAGGTTGTTTCCATCTCCGGGCTATTGTAAATAGAGCTGCAATGAACATTTTGGTACATGACTCTTTTTGAATTATGGTTTTCTCAGGGTATATGCCCAG
>NW_006792541.1:1189264-1193990 GCF_000442215.2 Lipotes vexillifer
TGTCATACAGAGTGAAGTAAGTCAGAAAGAGAAAGACAAATACCGTATGCTAATACATATATATGGAATTTAAGGGGGAAAAAAATGTCATGAAGAACCTAGGGGTAAGACAGGAATAAAGACACAGACCTACTAGAGAATGGACTTGAGGATATGGGGAGGGGGAAGGGTAAGCTGTGACAAAGCGAGAGAGAGGCATGGACATACATACACTACCAAATGTAAGGTTGATAGCTAGTGGGAAGCAGCCGCATAGCACAGAGAGATCAGCTCGGTGCTTTGTGACCACCTGGAGGGGTGGGATAGGGTGGGTGGGAGGGAGGGAGATGCAAGAGGGAAGAGATATAGGAACATATGTATATGTATAACTGATTCACTTTGTTATAAAGCAGAAACTAACACACCATTGTAAAGCAATTATACTCTAATAAAGATATAAAAAAAAAACTAAGGGAGAAATTGCTCTTATAAGTATAGAAGAATGAAAATTTAAATATCTGGCAGCCTTATAATTGCTTTTTTTTTGGTAACCTCTTGAGAGCTCCCATCATGAAAAGAGGTCCTCTCAATCAGTGTTTCTTAGTTGATTTAAAATTTTCAAATTACCAAGCATCCTGCTAAAGTGGGAGTCTAGGTCCAAGTTTTTAGATCTTATTGCTACCTCGTATTAACCACATCATCCTTCTAGTAGGGGCAGCTAGAGGGGTATTGGGCCAGGGGTGTGCATGAATAAAGTAGGATTCCTGGAAACAGCCGGATTGGTGTGATGGGTTCATGCTGCCTGCGAGGCTGCCCAGAGGAGGTGGGCTTTGTAGATTTTCTTGAATTTGAGAAGTCACAGGCTCCATCGCCTTCAAGGAGGCAGCGGTGCACTGGCAAGGCCTGGAGGGCTTCCTGGAGGACAGAGCAGTTCAACAGAGCAGTCAACCCAGCCCAGTGGTAACCTGGCTCGCTGTCCCTGTTTTTCAGTAACCATGGACCCAAACATGTTGAGAAGTGATGTCTTCGTTGATTTTTTGAAACTGGTGCAGCTGGTAAGCTTGCTTTTCTTGACTAAGGTCATTATTTCACTGCAGAATATGTCTCCATGTGTGCTTTTCTGGTCATCAGCCCTACAGAGCCTGGATTCAGGTAAAATACATTCATTTGGAGTAACAGGAAAATGGTTCCTATTTTGTTGCTTTGGAAGTTTAGATTCTAGATGGAAAATTAAGTGTGTCACTTGACCTTTTGCCCATTTTATTTAAGCAGATAATTTTTTTCCTGTAGCTTAAGCATTGTGCATCTCAAAACTGGCCATGGAGGAGAGAACCTTTTACCACTAAGGGCCCCCATGACAACTGTGGGACCCTACTTTTGTAGCTGGGACTTCCAAGTGTGCCACAGTGAAGACCTCAGGACAGCAGTAATAGCCATGCCAGCTATCACCTGTATATTCTCTGCTCCTAACTTTATCGTAAACAGATCATGGAGAAAATTCAGTCTCAACAGAATGACAGACAGCAACTCCCTTTCCTTTGTTGGTCTAAAGAACAACTGGCCTCTTGTCCCCTAGAGGCTGGAACTTGGCCAAGTACATTTGTTTAGCACAGCACCCATTCAGGTGGTACACATAGGAACATTTTTATGCCTGCATGTACATTCTTTTCTTTTAATATGTAGATTTAATTAATTAATTAATTTTTGGCTGCATTGGATCTTCGTTGTTGCACGCGGGCTTTTCTCTAGTTGCGGCGAGCGGAGGCTACTCTTCATTGTGGTGCTCAGGCTTCTCACTGCGGTGGCTTCTCTTGTTGCGGAGCACGGGCTCTAGGCATGTGGGCTCAGTAGTTGTGGCACGCGGGCTTCAGTAGCTGTGGCTCGCGGGCTCTAGAGTGCAGGCTCAGTAGTTGTGGCGCACGGGCTTAGTTGCTCTGGAGCACGTGGGATCTTCCTGGACCAGGGCTCGAACCCGTGTTCCCTGCCTTGGCAGGCGGATTCTTAACCACTGCGCCACCAGGGAAGCCCAGCGTGTACATTCTTTACTGAATGGAAGAGCTTCAAAAGGATTGAAATTGCACAATGACGTGATATTACTGAACTGGCTCCTTAGGTCAGGGAAGAATGATCAGACGTGTAAAAACTGGGAGCAAATTTGCATTCACTCAGTTGTTCAAGTGTGTTGACAAGCTTACTGGTCCAGCCAACTGAGAAATGCCCCTAGAGCCTCCCCTCCCATTGTATAATTGCTCGTACTTTCACATACACTTAATGGTATGTGTGTATATATATATGTATATATATATAGTTTTCTTTTCTTTGAAAAGGTTGTTTTTGAGGCAGTGCTGGTGGTAACATTCCAACAGCACAAAAGGGTCTATGATGAAAGTAACCTTGCTTCCACCACTGGTCTCCAGGGCCCCCCCTCAGAGACAACTGTTGTTTACAGTTTAATGTATGTCCTTTCTACACATTTCCATGCACATGCAAGCATTCATATATATGCATATCTTTTTTTGCTTTACAGATAAGCACACATTCTACCCACTTTCTGAACCTTGTTTTTCAAAGTTTACATCTTGCGAATCATTCTATGCGAATGCATGGAGGTACAGTCAGCCGTGGTTCTGTCATCTTTGTGTGCATTATGGTTTTTGCTTTCAATGCTTTCTAAAAATCATTCAGAGGGTGGCAGTGTTTTGGAGCTTTGTTTTGAGTGTCTTTTTTTCCTGATAATTTAAAGGAGTTTTTTTTTTTAATGTGTTTTTCTTTCCTCCTTTCTTTCTTTCTTTTTAATTGGGATATAGTTGTTTTACACTGTTGTGTTAGTTTCTACTGTACAGCGAACTGAAGTGGATTTCCCTGTGCTATACAGCAGGTTCTCATTAGTTATCTATTGTACACATATTAGCGTATATATGTCAATCCCAATCTCCCAATCCATCCCACCCCACCTTTCCCCACTTGGTGTCCATACACTTGTTCTCTACATCTGTTTTATTTGAGTTTAGTGCTCTCGTGTTTAGTGTTATCTGTATAACTGCACAGAAACCTTTTGCCCCCACTGCATTTTGCAGCATCTCTTCCTGCTTCTTCTGATGAGATTTTCACTTTTGCAATGGCTTTATTTTTCGCTTCTGTTGCTTCCGTGAACTTGGCCAGCTTCCTTTCACGTCTATTTGCTTACCTCTTTTTTGAGACCTTGATTTGTTCTTTGAGGTCTGAGTTCAGAGAAACCTTATTTTGATTAACACAGCCATTGTTTTCATCTCCTTGGTGGCATCACTTTTGGGGGGGATATATTTTTCACCCTTAGGTGGTCATGTTTCTTTCCTCCTTTCTTGCGGGATTTTTGCCTCTGGTTCTCCCAGGTGATCCATCAACTTTGAAAGGGGTGCATTCAGTGAGCCAGCTGATGGCTGACCCACGGTGTTGGGAGTTGCTGGAGCTGAGCTGGTAGAACCTGTCTGCCGTACTTCTGGATCTTGCCTCTCCGTTTCTGAGGACTTTCTCACTAACACTTTGCCCCAGGCCAGAGCGGCATGTCTGCAGTGAAACCCAAACCACAGTTTCTCTTATCAAGATCACCTCTTCAACCATCCTGCTGACTAATCAGCCTCAGAACTGGCTTAGTGGTTAGGAGTGCAGGCTCAAAGTGAGATGGTCAACGTTCAAATTTTGGCTGCCCTACTTTGGATTTGTGTTTACGTAGTCTCTTTGTATCTCAGTCTCCCCATCTGTAAAATGGGGAGAATGGCTCCTCTCTTAGTGTTGTTGGGAGGATTAAGTGAACCAGTGCTCTTACTTAAATGTAATCTGGCCACTGTTATAACACTTATGAGGTCCTCCTGCTATTACCAACGCCAGTCCTTTTTCCTCTTCCCAGCCTGCTGAGAGATTGCTTCCGGCAAAGATGGCGGGCCAGCACATCTCTCCCCAGATACTAGGTGGTGTCAAATGGGCCCAGAGTTGTGCTCCCAGACCTGCCTAGTGCCTCCTGATGAACTTCTCTAACACAGCTTCTATGTGGCTTGAGGCCTGCCCACTGCACCTTTGTACCTCTGCTTCCCTCCTCCCCGACCAGACCCAATTTTCACCAGAGACAGCCCCTCTGAAAACCCAGTCGTCCAGGCTTGGGACCATTTTCAGCTTCTTCAAAGATGGTGAGGTGTGGGTCTGCCAGACCGTTAAAGCAGCCCAAGGAGCAGGGATTGGGAAGTCTCCCCACCTCAATATTATACAGACCCCACCTAAATATTTTCACTGCCTTTGATAAGTGCCTGGCCTGCAGTTTCCCAGTGGTTATTGCCAAATAATCACACGTTCGCGGGCGTGGCTCTCCAGGGCTGAGCAAGTCCAAGCACATCTTCCTGTCTCTGGGCAAGGACGCACTGTGTGAGAAACGTGAATACATGTGACCGCGTAGGAGCCTTCCGAGGAGCCTCTATCAAGGATGGCCAAAGGCAAGCTGCAGTCATCAGAGAGGGTTGCCTCTACAGGGCATTCCGTCTGGGCCAGACCCAGTGCTTTCTGTGCGGTATCTCATTTATCCCTCACAACTTGTTGAGGACGGTGCTGTTAGTGTCTCTTTTTCAGGTTAAGTAATTTGTCCAAGGACCCACATCTTCATAAGTGGAAGCCCAGCGAGCCTGGATCCACTGACGTCATGAGATATTTCTAGAGTGGTGGCAGCCCCCCAGCCCCGCCCCCCACCAGGTACCCCTTGTTGTGTGTGTCTAGCCTCCAC
>NW_006792541.1:1194002-1221185 GCF_000442215.2 Lipotes vexillifer
CCGCCCCCTCCCCCGACTTACCATGCTCTGTGCTTTTGCCCTGCAATTGCCTCTGAGATGAAGGGACTTTTGAAAAGGCAAAACCAAAGTCTTTAGACTAAAGACTTTTTATGTTCCTGGTTCTTAATCTAAAGTGTGGACAACATGTTTGAGAAAAAGGAGACTAAGAAGGTATTTGGAATGGCTTTTGTATACTTGGGAAGTTAGGGGCAATTTATGTATCTGGGAAGTGTTGCCCACCATAGCTCTGGGAAATGACTGTTTCCCCATTTCCTCTTAAGAATGTTTTCCGTGTCCCTTGGAGTGAAATGATTAGGGCCAATTATTAAGTGTGATAGAAATTTAGAGGTTGGCGAGTCCAAATATGGATTTTCTTGGTTAATAAAGCTCAGGATAAGCACCGTGGCTACCAGACATTCTTCTGCCTCAGAGCAGAATATCAATAAAGCACACTGATGGAGCTTCTTTGATAAATTAAACATATTTCTCAGGGTGTTACATTCCACTTGAAAAGAATTAGCACATGTTTCAAAATGTGTTAAGGCAGCCCATGGTATTGGAGGATTTCGAGGTGCCTTAAAGATAAATGCATTCCGTTTACTACTGTGAATTGTGTGTTTTAATTCCTGACCTGCCCTAGATCAAGATGAGTTAAGTTTTGTTTTCCTACAATCTGAACCCACCACTTTGGTTTTTTTCCTCTAATTGCGTTTTTGTATGGCTTTTACATTTTATAAATTATATATGTACAAGTAAAATTCAACTATCACAAATAGAGCCAAATTCCTCCTTGATCACCACTGCAAATGTTTTATCTGTTGTTCACTTGCTTTTATCTCATAATACAAAGGTTTTTCAATGGTTTATTTCTCCTGTTTACCATATTGTTCTAAAAATGTTTATTTTTTTAATCAAAGCAAAATGTGCTGATAGTTTTAAAAGTGAAATAGTGCTAAAAAGGATTTAAAAGTAAAATAGTGCTAGAAAGGATTATACTATAACCATCTCCTGCTTTCCAGAGGCAATGGCTTTCAAATCTTTTAGCTTTTTCTTTAGATATTTAAATATCTAGAGGTTAATGATATACATCTCTTTCCCCTGTTCTTCAATTTGAAGACATTATCCACTGACTGCCTGTTAGGGGGGACGAGGATCCAGCTTTCTTTTTTTTTTTTTTTTTGCGGTATGCGGGCCTCTCACTGTTGTGGCCTCTCCCGTTGCAGAGCACAGGCTCCGGACACGGAGGCTCAGTGGCCATGGCTCACGGGCCCAGCCGCTCTGCGGCACGTGAGATCTTCCCGGACCGGGGCACGAACCCACGTCCCCTGCATCGGCAGGTGGACTCTCAACCACTGCACCACGAGGGAAGCCCCCCTTTTGCCTTTTTAAATAAAATTCTCAAGTGTCTGATTTCAGGGCCATCTATAATCTGACCCACTCTACCAATGCAATCTGCTTCCTCACTTTTCTTTTGCAGAAGAATTTAATATGGATATGCGTTTCTATGACTTTAACTGTTTATATAATTTAGATATCTATTGGTCTGCAATATAGTTTGAGTTGGGAGTTGCACTAAAGTAACAAATTAATGGTAGCTTTTCCTTAAATCATATCCAAAGGCAATGACATCTTTTCGTTCGTTTCAAGAGTGTTTTTCCTCGGAGGTAAGAAGTGTTTGTGAAGCCAGATACCTTTAAGAACCTAAGACCTAGGCAAAGGTATACATAGAAAGGGACTGTTTGCAACAGTTGCTCTGGGGAAACCCCTGACCCTTGACTACTCTTCTAGATATGGGGTCTTGGGAGCCCTACTGTTAGCAGTTATCATAACTGCAGGGGAAGTGGGGAAATCTGTCAGAATTCCCCCAGGAAGGTAGAAGTGAAGAAAGTATGGTTGAGGTTGTGTAGGGAGAGCTCAGGGCCTGTGCTATGGAGGTGGGAAACCAGTGCCCCTGACATGCTCTGGGAGTGCTTGGAGTGATTTTCACAGGATCCCAGGAGGTGGGTTGTCCCAGCACTGGATGCTTGAAGGGAAAACCTGGCAGGTGGTTGGTTTAGCATCTGCTGATTTGGAGGCTAATACTGACAGGGAGAAGCCAAAGGACTGTTTGAAAAGTGACCAACACAGTGATCAATAAGTGGCAGACTGACTCAGGCAGACAGACACTTATTGTACATGGAGGGGGCAGCATAACATGGTTCCTTATTGCTGGTACTATGGTAGTAACATGGCAGCCATATAACTTATCCAAACTCGGACACTTTTGAGAGTGGAGGTGGCACTCTGATTGTTATGATACATTAGTCTGCTCAGGCTGCCATAACTGGGAATCTTAAAGAACAGAAATTCCTAAAACTGTGAGAAATAAATTTCTTCTTTGTGCATGTTTGCAGAGAGAGCAAGCTCTGTGGTGTCTCTTCCTACAAGGAACCTAATCCCATCATGAGGGACACTTAACCCTACTCACTTCCCAAAGGCCTCATCTGCGAATACCATCACATTGGAGGTTAGGGCACGAACCTGAATGGGGGAGGAGGGACACAAACATTCACTCCAAGGCAATGCTGGACCAGCCAGGGGATAAGTCCAACCTAGTTGAGCCCAGGCTGTAGAGTCACGAGGAGCTGGCCTTGAATCCTGCCTCGGCCACCAACTAGCAGTATGTCCTGGAGGAGTAATTTAACCTTTGTAGTCTTGTGCTTCAGCTGAAAAAGGGGGCTTAATAAGTGTATATCCCTCATGGAGTTGTTATGAGAATTACACGCGCTACTCTCAATATATGTGAAGCAGGTAGCACAGAGCCCAATTATCAGTATCGTGATCTAACAATATATTTGTATGTAATAAATACATAGATAGTATATTTACTCATAAATGAGATGCTGTGTCTACAAGTTGCCTGTATATGTGGATATAACACATTCACAAACTGCTGCTTTTGTGGACGAACCCTTTGAATTTGGGAAACAGCAGCATTTCTCTTCTAAAGTACTTAGGTTCAGAATCATAGACATTTAGTGATTGTAAGTAAGTGGGTTCAGGGCAGGCGTGGTTAAGATTTAAAGTCAAAGCTTGCCCTTGGATAACAAAATTAGGAAAAAATAAGCCTGTCACTAACATGATGGACCTTTTGAGGTACCTGAGCAGTGCGATTGGGCTGTTGGATTTCCCAGTTCCCTACAAAGCCTGGTGCCTAATCCGCTGTGTCTGTGAATGGCAGGGGGTGGTCAGGAGGACTAAGGAGGGCGAAGTGCTGCCTGTTGAGGGGAAAGGGGTCTCACCTGGTCAGCTGACCTGAGCCCCAACCCCGTGATCCCCCAATAATCTTCTGATCAGTCATCAGGATCTTCCCACCCCCAAACCGATACCAGGAAGGAGGTGACCTGGATGTAAATTTTCTGGTCACTAAAAAGAGACACTGCCTCTCCCCCCATACCCCCGGTCCCCATCCCCACACACTGTGTTGCTAATCACTAATATTCTGGCTTATACAGCAGGCTCAGAACACAGAGAATGATTTGAATGGCTCTTTTCTCATTTCTCCCAAGGATGACACATCACTAGTGCCGTTCTAAATGCCTAGGAGAGAAGTGAACGTATTGCATGGGAAGACCAGAATGCAAAAGTGCAGGCAGGGCTGTGCTGAGCTGGGGTGTTGGCCCCTTAACTGGGGCCCCATTCACCAGATAGAGACCTGATCCCCACACAGGCCTCAAAGTTTGCAGCTTCAGAGTTCTGCTGCAGCAGAACCATAAATTAGCACATATTACAAACTTTTAAGGATGCCTGGCAATATTCAATATGAGAGTTAAAATCTGGGATGACCAAGAGTCATGTGGATGATTTTCTCAAAAGCTTTTTTCCTAAGGCAGATGCCTTGTTTATTGGGAAATTATTCAAGCTTCATGTCATTGCTTTGCCTGAGCTCCTCTCCACCCTCTCCTCACCCCCACCCCACCCCCAAAACCAGTCCCCCAAATCTCTGCACTTGGCTTTCATTTGCTTTGGATACTGTATGCCCCAAGGGCCCACAGAGAGGAAGATGACTGTCTCCTGCATCAATGTGCCCCGCGGAAGGGCACCAAAGCTTATTGTGCTTCCTTTTGCTTATAGGACACATTTAGCATCACTACCAAGAAAGCGTCTCTGGATATATTTCTGCCTGATGGAAGGAGCATTAAAGTCGAAATTCTAACATCAGATACTGCCGAAAGAGTCCTAGAGGTAAATTCTATCCAAATTCCAGCCCCAGAACTGAATTTAGGAGTCATTCTGTTTGAAGGCAGGGACTAGGATATGGTTACCTTCCAGAAGCTTCCTGCCTATCATTTTACTCTGGATGACTTATCTGTAGAGATGCTGGCTTCTTCTGACAGACTGATGGAGGAATCTCAGCTACAGCCAATCCCCAGGGTCTCTTTGGGTTTTTTTCCCCCTCTGTGGGCATCAACTTTCCAGGTCCTTGCTAAGGCTGTTGTTGGTTCTCTGGAACTCAGCCAGGGATGTGCCCTGCACATATGCCAAGTGCTTTATTACGGGATATCCCTACTCGGGAGCAGGAAGGAGGGTGGAGCCCAGATGAGACTACCCAGGTGGGCTGATGACAGCTTCTGGCAGACAGTGACAGTGGGGTTGTCAAAGCCAGAAAGAGTGGTCCCTCCTCCCCCACAGGGGAAAACCCCTGAAACCAATGCCCAGCACTTCTAATTCTGGGTCCACAGGGCCAGAACCGAGTTCTGGTCGGTTCTCTGAGGACTCAGAGGACGAGACCCAGAAAGCATCCTTCCTTCTCCAGATGCAGCCATTACCAGCTCTGTCCCTGAGGCCCTTCCTTCCTCGAGCTGGGCTTCAGAGAGGACTCCGTCTTCTCTCACCCACACACTGCTGTAAGGCCAGCTCCCAGGTCCCTTGCCTTTGGAGGGTTTTAGTTTGTCAACTTAAATAAAAAGGTAAAATGAGGCAGCTCAAAATTGTCAAGAAGATGAGTGTGTTCAGGAATAGCAGAGGAATTGCAGCTGGGGACGTGAAAGCTGGAAAGGCTGCTGGCGTGTCCGCTGAGGGTTTGGGGGAGGCTTTATTTATGGGCTGGGAATGTAAAGAAGGGAGAGTTCAGTTAGAGTCTACTAAAATCAAAACAAACGGAGACCAGATTTGAAAATTCCCCCAGCAGACAAAACCGGTCTGGTCACACAAACAAAGCTCAATTCCACTTATTTTGTGAGACCAACCTGACCTGGGTCATATCTTGTTTGGGTCTCTGGAAACCATGAGCAAAATTTCCCAAGGCTGATATGAGGCAACCCCGGACTAACTCCCTATCATTTAAGAAAATTCCAATATTATCTGTTTTTTGTGAATTAGGCATTTACGGGAAATCAGCCTCTCAGACCTTAAGTCTTGTCTTCCTGAGGCACACTTGTGGGGCTTTCCATCTTATATCCTCCGATTCCATTTAGATTGAATTTCTTTCACAAATTCTAATCCTCCAGAGAAACATTCAAGGGAGAATAAGAAGTCATAAACAGGAGGAAGTCGGAAAGTTTCTAGGACCTTTCCAAGGACGGAAATTTCTTGTGCTGGGGTCCTGGTGTCTGCCACCTTCTGAGCCGATGACCGGAAGTACTCCCTGCCGGGCTCCCAGCTCTAGAGCCTGCCTCTACCTGAGACTGTGGGACCTTCCTCCTGCATTATGGCTCCCCTTCCCAGCCTGGAGATCTAAGGCCACCTACGCCCTCCTGGTTGAGTCCCCAGATTAGGAAATACTCCTTCTCTAGATCTTGCTCTGCTCGAGAGTGATTATTTTGCACCTTTCTTCCTACTAAAGTCACTACATACACCCTTTTCTTGGCTGCAGGATTGTGACCTGGTTGCACGGTATCAGCAGCCACCTGGTTGCTGAGGCCATCCGTTGAGAAGTTACCCTGGGTCCTCCTCCTTCACCCCCCAAATCCTACTGACACTACATCCCAAGTCTCTCTCCTCTTCATCCCCGTGCCCCTAGCCACTCCCAAACTAATCTCCCTGCTTCCAGTCTTGCTAATCTGTACTGATTTCTAGAATGATCTTTCTAGAAATTATCAAGAGCCCTTGATGCTTAACACCTGAGTGGATTTATACCAAGAGACCCCAAAACACAAAACACAGTTCCCTAAATTGCCCTCCCAGGACTTACGAAGTGGGAGATAGACACATAATAGAAAGAGGAGACAGTAATAGTGAGGGTGGGGACCACAAACTCAGGTACTCCGTGGCCAGGCAGGTAAGTCAGAGGTGCAGCTGTAGGATATAAGCTCATTTGGAAATGGTTAGGCCTACAGAGAACCGGAGAGCAGCTGTCCTGCCCAAGGACACCATTATTGACATGTTTTACACACACTGGGCTTGCTGGCCAAACTAGACATGACTGTAGCTGAAGTTGGCTGCTGGTGGGAGTATGGGGTCTCCTATCTGCTGGGGTTAGGACAAGTCCCAGATTCAAATTTCAGAGCTGCTACATGTGAGTTTGGGCAAGTTATTTAATTTTTTGAAATGATGTCTAGGTAATTATAGCAATAGCTCACAATCCATCAGCAGTGGTGAGTATGGTTCTTTATCATTATTAGTATGATGTTAGAGGGAGTGCTGCATAAGTATTGAGTAGGGCAGTAAGGCTAGGGTTCCACAGTAGTGCCGCTTGTTTTGTCCAGTTCCCCTGGTAACTGATAGCAGGAGTTGAACGAGGTTCATTAACCTCAGAAAAATGTATTTCCCCGCTTCCATCACATTGGCTCGTGAGAAATTCAGATCCATAGCAGGGACGTCATTAGCACTGGAGGTAAAATGAATTAAAGGAGTTTCTGTATAAGGTAAAGTGAGCACTTGGCCAGGCACAGATGTGAATTCTCTTCCAGGGGCTGGGAAATTCTCTAGCTGACATAAAAATGTAACGTACATTTTGTAATTAAAAATTATTGGCTGTATCTTCTCAAGCATACTTGTCAGCACGCTCACTTTGCTTCTCCAGCCATCCTGATGGGCTCTTTAAGGACCAGCAACAAACTAAAATCTCTTTTTTGCTTTCTATGCATTTGTGCTAATGTAGTTGTATTGGTGGTGTTTGTGTTCTGAAGCATCATTAACATTTGCTAAGAAGGAAATACTATTGTGTCTCTTTGTGCTGCTTTCTCCTCCTCAAAAGGAGTCTGTATTTATGTCTTTATAAATGATAGAAAGTGTCTCCGTTCCCACTCCTCTCTCTTCCTTGGCTTGTAAGCTTGCTGTTTTCACTGAATGAGTCAGAGAAGAGAGAAATCTAATTTGAGTGGGCATGGGTTCATATTTACTCTAGGGGGAGATGACTTTGCAATCTGTTACCAGTGGTGCACACTCAGCCCCACACACAGAGGTGCCCTGTGTTCTGGTTCAGGGCTTTGCTTTGTTTTGTTTTTGTTTTTGTTTTGCAAGGGCATGGGGAAGAGAGTAAGGTAGAAAAGAGAGCGGGGATAAACATTGAGTAAAAGTTGTGAAAAGTTCTCAGGCTCTTCTTTATTTTCAGAGCTATGCTGAGAACACCTACTCATACCATCCACCTAATCAGACTGTCTCCCAAGGTAATTTACAGGCCTCGGACAAGAGAGTACGTACCCCTTTCAGCCTGGTACAACTGCCACCTTGAGAACTTGGAGCCATGGTCAAAGGGTCAGCTCACGCACAGAGCCAGGTGGACCCCCACACAGAGGGTGGCAGAGGTGATCTAGCGAATTCAGACTAGATATGCAAAGAAATCATCAAGGAACCCAGCCTTAAAGAGGGGGTGGGCTGGCCGAGCGGAGAGGGAAAGAACCTGTGGAACATGAATGTTCCTACTAAGGGAGGGTGAATGGATGTGAAATGTTTCGAGGTTACAGCCTCATGACCAGTTGGTAAAAACGAAAACACTGGTGTTGAAATGAAAGCTGTTTGAGGTAAAGGTCAAAGAGGAATATGAAATGAGGGCAGCCTGTGCCCGGGATCTGAGGTTTCACTGAGCAAAAGCCACACAAATTAGACTTGAGCATCACAGCAGACATCAGAGAGAAGCAGGCCTGGAGTGTCATAGGCAGACATTAGCCTGTACACTTTTATATGCCAGCCAATGGTGGGGAACATCCCTTTCCCCAATATCTGGTAATCCAGCCCCCAAGGAAGGTAAATTGGAGTGTGGGCCCCAGGGGCAGGTATTACAGAAGGGCTGATGATCCTGGAGAATGGCTACTGCCCTCCAGTGGACAATAGAGGCCAAACCAATCTGGGAGACGAGTCCTTATCCCAGATGGGACAAACCAGTCTCAGCTGGGGCCATTTCATGTCCATTGTTGGATGGACTGATTATTATTTTTTTCACTGTAATTTTTTAAAATTTCTAAATTTTCTAAAATGGGTATATACCTTTTTTAGATTTGGGAAAGATTTCTCTTAATATCCACTGGCCCCTTAAAGCTCTTCTTATTGCTATTTACAGGCGGACACTCCTAACTTTTCCCTCCTTTTTCTCATCTTTGGTTAAAGGTGGTATCACACAAAATTGGACTGTGTCAGGAGCTGCTGGGATACTTTGGACTATTTCTCACTCGGTCTTACAAAGAGGGCAAGCTGTCTGGTAAGGAGAGAAGGAAATGCAGGCAGCCTGAGATGGGGTGGGCAGGTGTGGGCAGGCACTCAGCCAGGAGGTGAGGGGTTGCAGCTGAGGGACCAGTCACCCCCCAGGGGAACGCCGCAGTGTGTGGTCTCTACTACGACTTTCGGCCCCCGAACCGGACATTTGGGGATGGGGGCTGTGCCTTTTGTTCAAGGTGAGCTGGGGCTGAGCAGCTCCAGAGGGGCAGCGTGGTCAGGAACAAGACATCAGTTCTCTCCAGTAACCACACTTCCTCTTGTGCCTCCTGAGCCCTAGCGCTGCTGTCCGGTGCACCTTTATCCCTGCACGCTGGGGGCTGCTCTCCAGCCACGCCACAACCCCCTTGTGGATGGAGTGCTGGACTCCGGGCATCAGCAGATCCCATCAGACCTTGTTAAGGAATATCTCCTTGTTAAGGAATATTTGCTATGAAATGTGGATGATATAAATAAGTTCTTAGGTTCTTTAAAAATATATACATGCAGTGAGATGGTGACCAATGACATTGTTTCATATAGCTTTTGCTTTTCTCTACAGTGCATTTCTAGATATTACAACTTTTTTTGTTGTGAGATGGCATCAGTTGTCTTCGAGTAGTTTACATATGTCCTCAGAAGCTGTGGGGAGGTGATTTGGAGGTGGAAGTTAGCTCAGCCACCAGGAGCTGTGCTGTGCTGGTGAAGGCACTGGACCTCTCTGGATCCCAGTTTCTTCATCTGTATCACAGTGAAAATGTCCCCTACTCAAGCCATTGGTCTTTTATGAGGATCAAATGCTACTTATTTTTAAAATGAACTTCAGAAAGTTAAAAATTACATATAAATGCAAGACAGTGTTAATTATTCTTCCAATAGTAATGCTCTATTTTATCATTTTAAAGCACTGCACTGTATGAAAACTATCTGTGCTGTTTCAACCAATAAGACTCTCTTCCCTTTCTCTAGTCATTAAAAAATTGGTGGACTTTGAGCTCCCTTATGTTAGCCTTCGCACTTCTGAAGTGGAAAACTTCAAGGTCGCACTCAGGAAGTGGTGAGTAAGCATTTACTGTGACAGAAGGTATCTCAGGATATCTTAGCTTTGCAGATCAGAGCTTGTCAGAATCTCCCACATCCAGCTCACAGATCAGAGCTTGTCAGAATCTCCCACATCCAGCTCACAGCCTGACAGCTCCAGGGAGCTCAGGAGCTTGGGGAAGGTCCAGGAAAGCAATGAAGAAGAGAAGGGAGCGAATGAACCAGAACATTTGTCCTAAAGAGTAGGACGTTGAGGATGACTTTCACTGGTCTCAAGTTAAAAGCTTGAGGGATATTATCATGAGGGTGGTAGCCATGAAGGTAAGGCTGTGGGTAGGTGGATTGGGGATTGAAGCAGGTAATGGTGAGGAATTATAGGTCGTGTGTTTGCTTTGGAATAGATGACTGACTGTATTTAATTGAAGGACTTTGTTGATGATTACAAGCAAGTCTGCTTTATCTGTTGAACTGTGGTATTCCCTGAAGGCAAAGAGTGAACTCAGCCGATTCGCAGTGAATTATTTCTTTTATTTTTTATTTTTATTTTTTGCCATATGCCGCACAGCTTGCAGGATCCTAGTTCCCCGACCAAGAATTGAACCTACACCCCCGCCCCCCGCGGTGAAAATGCAGAGTCTAAACACTGGACCCCCAGGGAATTCCCCCACAGTGAATTTGAACTCTACGTATTTGGTTTATATTCCTAAAGGATTCCAACAATACATGCTTATTTACTAGAGCCAGACATATTTTCCTAGGTTGATAGGACACAATCTAGGAAAAAAATCTGCAGTATTTTTGCAGAAAATACTTTTATTTCTCGCAGAAACAAGGGGTCCTCTGAAGAACAAACAAAATAACAATGGGGGAATGGGGGAATGAACCTGTAATTCCCAATGTTTATTACTGTGGCTGTATTGGATTGCTTCTTTGGCTCACTCTTGCCCAGCCCAGTTAATCTGTAATCTGAACACAGAGGTTTTTAAAGAAAGGCATTTTGACATCGAGGAATAGTAGATATCTTGACCTTGTGATGCCTTGCTAGAGCTCCAGGCTGTGGCTTTGAATTCTGGAGGATTCCCACCAAGGCTAGAAGTTCATATACTGCTATTCAAAAGTATTCTGAGAAACGGTCAAAACCGGTGGCATGGAGCCCTGAGAAGGGGAAAAGGATGCAGTTCTCTCTGAGAGTTTAGAGAGTAGTTATTCTTCTGGAAGCTGCCCATAATAACAGGTGGCTAAGCATAGTTGTTCCTGGGATCTGAGCATGTGAACTGCAGGGTTTAGCTGAACTTTAGTCAAGTTTTTCAAGCTCTCTAAGCCTCAGTTTCTTTATCTATAAAATGGGAAATAATAATAATAGGGTCTATCTCATAGGATTATAGTGAGAGTTAAATGAAGTAATCCTATATGCTCAATAAATTTTGGTCATCTTTATTATTGTTATATTGATGATAATAATGATGATAATAGTAACCACCACCACCACCCAAATCCCTGGGGCTTAGACTGTTTTGTCCATGGGCTCTCCAGAGAACTTGAGATCAAAGAAGAGATGAGGATTCTGTCCCTCACCTCGAGGCTTGAATTGGAAATTGGGCTTTGCCTATGTCTTCATTAGATAGATAACGTCTCAATCATAAGTGCAAGACAAAATGTCTACCCCATCACCAGCCTGTATCTCAGATCCGGGCAGATTGCCTTTGCTCCTGGGAACTGGGAGGAAAGGAGGTCCCACTTCAGCTGTTAGAGCTGAGGATGAGGTCACTGGAAGGGGAGAGCCTGGAGAAAGGATCCCGCAGGTGCCTGGCCCTCTGTCCAGAGTGAGGTCTTATTGGGTTGGAGCAGGGAGGCTCGCTTGACTAACACTAGCTGTGGGATTCCCAGCTGGAGAGGCCCAGCAGTGAGACCTAGTCAAGTTTCAGGGATTTTTCTCTGTCTGTGAATTCCCTGGTGCATCTCTCCAAAGATGCTATAGTTCCTTCCAGACCAGAGGGTACCTGCCCTGGCCTCGCAGGGCCCCAGTCTGGGGTGGGTCTGGGAGTTCTCCAACTCCGGTGCAACACTTGCTATTCTCTGCCACACAGGGCACCTGGGGAGAAGGGGTGAAATAACTAAGTGGAACACAGGGGGGAATACTTCAGCCTCTCCTCCCCAGCCCCTAGAATGAAGCTGATCTTCAAGCGACATTTTCATCCTTTTCCTGGTCTGTGCGAATCCCACTGTCTCCGCCCCCTCCATTGCTGAGTGCCCTGATTCTGCTCACCTGTGCCTTCAGACTGGCGATGGACCAGCCCCGGCACACCCTCTCTTGGTGGTTTCTGTCGGTTCTTAGCATGCCACTGGGCTCACACAGTACTTGGAACTTCACTTCATCCTGACGACTCTAGAGCTGTTAGACTGACATGAGGCCCTGCTATTTGCAAGTCCCTTTGCCAAGGTCCAGAGGGGCAAGTCTGAATAGGACCCAGCACTGATCTAAGGGGTCTTCACACCTGGTGTCAAGATCAGCTTGATCAGAGCAGCAATCAGGATAAACTCAGCGTGCTGAGGAAGCACGGATGTGGGGGTGGGGTTGCTAACACAGACTTGAGGAGTAGGGACCAGAGGAGGGCACCTGAGGATGAAGCTTGTGGGAGAGGCGGGTAAGGCCGGGCAGGAGGCTGCTGAGGCGGGTGGTCTTCGGGGTGGAGGGAGAGAAGAGAAAACAGAGTTGGAATGTAGAGTGTGGGGGAGGGGAGAGAGGCCAGAGATGGAACTGGAAATGACATTGGGGTCTTGGGAGCAACCAGGATAAATGCTCTAACTCCTGGGACTATGAGAGTCTGAAAAGTTACTTGGGAAAGACCACTCCAGTTAGAATGTGGAGTGTGGGACTGAGGGAACACAACCAAGGCAGAAAGTCTGGTGAGGAGGTCACTGCCTGAGATGACGTGGCCTGGGTACCGGGCAGTGATATAGATGTGGGTACAGGGCAGATCGTTATGCCAGGAATTGCGGGTGGGGAGAGGGCGTGAAGACTTGGTGGCCAAGAGGGGAGCTGGGTGTGAACAGTGATGTGCACCATTCCCTTCAAGCTTTTTTTTTTTTTGCATTTCTATTCTCAGAGCCCACCAGGTAAGCTTACAATATAAGGACAATAGGAAACAGAAGAGATGGAAGGACAGTTGAAGACTAGGCAAGCAGAGGGTTGTGGCTCTGCTAGAAGAGGGGGCCTTGGTTCAAGGCGTCGAGGACCACCACTTCAGAGAGCATGTACTCCCAGGTGTGCCCATTAGCCGTGTCATGAATTAACTGAACGCTCCTGAATCATGCAGGTACCTGGACCCATCCCTTGACTCCAGGCTGATGGACTGCAGAGCAGCTGTAGATTTGATCTACATGCAGGTGAGGCGAACCAAGAGCTATCAGAACACCAGATACTATAGGCCTTTTGAGTTTGAAACCATTACAGAACACGTGTTGCAGTTCAGAATTCTACCTCCATACCTAGAAGAGGCAAATTCATATAAACAGAAAGTAGAATAGAGCTTACACGGGGCTGGGAGAAGGGGAGGCTTTATTGTTTAACGGGTATAGAATTTTTGCTAGGGATGATGAAAAAGGTTTAGGTATAGAGAGTGGTGATGGTTACACAGCATTGTCAGTGTTTTTAGTGCCACTGAATTGTATACCTATAGATGGTTAGAATGATAAATGTTATGTATATTTTAACCACAGTAACTAAATAAATAGAATATAAATAGATAAATATTTTTAAAGAAGTAGAGTTTAGAGGGAGAAGAATTCTACCCCATTCTAACAATCTCTCCGAATTGGCAGCTGTTACTCTATCACCTAGGCTAATTTACATGAGCCCGGAAAGGATATCCCTGCTAATTTAAAGTCACGCATGGCCCCTAAATCTCACTTTAGCATAATCTTCTTTTTCCCTAAACCAACAAGTAGCGTACCCGCCCCCGGGGCCAGCCTCATGGGCAAGTGGCCTGTGGGGCTGCACTGCCCCTGCCCTCTGTGCTCAGACGGTCCCAGGCTTGTTGAATGCTCTGCTGTCACATCTTGAAATTCTTAATTTTTTAACAAGGGACCCTGCATTTTCATTTCGTACTAGGCCCTGCAAATTATGTAGTCGGTCCTGCCTTACCCCTGCCCCTCAGTCTCCAGAAAAGTAAATTTAGAGTTTGGCCTCCTTTCCTTGCCCGACTTAATGTGGGGAAGGCTCTGCTCAGCCGTGGTCAGCAGAGGCTGCCTCTGTGATGCACCACTGGTTACCCCCATCTCAGCTCCTGCCTGCTTCCCCAGCTCCCCGCCACTGTTCACCCTCATGAGGCAGCATCTTCGGAGGCCTGATCCTTTCCCAGGCCTGGCTTGCCAGTTGTGGGAGGGAGGTCTGGAAACTTCTTTTAAGGTGTTCCATGAGGTTATCCCTCAGTTTGTTCTCAAGCAGCAGAATGGTGGGTCGAATTCCTGGCCTGTTCAAACCCTCCCACGGTTTTCTATCCCCTCAGACTAAACCCCACATCCTGACATACTTGCTTTATCATCTCCTTAGCATTTCCACCATTTCACTATATATAACATTTTTGTTTACTGTCTCTGTCCCTACTAGAATGATTTCTCCATGAAATTGGGAATTTGTTTTGTTCACTGCTGTATCTCTGGAAACTAGAACTATTCCCAGCATGACCTTAGCATTAAGCCTCCTGGCGGGCCCCTCATAGTACTAACTGTTTTAAATGCATTGTTTCATTTAAGCTTCATAATAATTCTGTCAGGCAGTTGGTACCACCTGCATTTTTAAGAAAAAGAAAAAATAACGTTTGCTGACAAAGGATTGAGTAGGCTTAGACGTGGAGGATTTAGAAAAGGGATTTAACACATTTGCAGGTGGCTTTTATGTAGTGCGGTTCTAAGCTGCTGTACTCTGTGGCTTTTCATAAACTAAGGAGGTAAAATTGAAGAGAGGGGAGAAGTGTCGGGTCAGACATTACTTTTAATGAGCTTTGCAAGGGGACAAGGAAACATTGATAGAACCTCCTGCAGTACTTTGGTTGTGGCAAAAAAAGTGAAAGGGTGGATTTTGATGCTTTGGTTTACAAAAGAGCATAGAAGAGGAAAAGCACATACTTCCTTGGGTGACTTCTGGTTTTGTTTTAAGCAATTACATTGCTTTAATTGGATTATTTTAAGCAAGTCTTCATTTTGGAGTCGTTTGTTATGCAGCAATAGCTAACTGATACATAGCTGTTCATACTGTTTTCCCTTTAGTTGGATTAGGTGTGTTGTTGACATATGTGTTGAGTCCAATTGTCATTTAAACTTACTTCATAGAGTATGATTCCGCATGGAATGGGAGTTATTGCTTACACAGAGAGGCAAAGAGTGGGTGGCAGGCTTCCCTTTTATACTGGAAAAGCAAATGTTCATCTTTGAAGAAATGACCGCAGTTCCATGTTTCACATTTTCTCGCAAAGCAACAACCAGGTGCTTTATGTTCCCAGAGAGAGGAAACCGATCCATTTTATACTAAGATTAAGCAAAAGGACTGCCTAGCACAGGCTGAGCAGTGCTGCTGAAGGTGAGAGAATTTGCCACATGCCTCAGAAGAAATGAAAGCAATTACCAGCCGGGAGAGACTGGCATGAGCAGCAGTTCATGCACTGCACAGGACTGCCACATGGCACTGTGTTATAATTCAATTGGCAGTGTTTTTTCTTAGTGTCACACAAGACCATCGTATTGTAAAATCAACGGAATCGTCAGTTTGACAAAGTAGAGCATCATTCGTGTATATATCTCCCCCACTAGACCACCAACTCCACACAGGGACCCTGGCTTTTTCAGCACAGGGCAGAGAACCTGGGTGTATGACTGAACAGACACAGCAGACCCCAGCAGCCAGAATGTCACAGGACTCACAACCTTAATACACATTTCTCCTTAGGTGATTTTTTAAGAGACCAAGACCATCTAGTAAATGATTTCCACGAAACTCTTCTAAATTCTAAGAAGGCAAATCAAAATATCACTTATTAAATAGTTAATGTTCACTATGGTATTTTTTATGGCTAGCATATAGTTTTGAGCTCGTTTCATATCCCACTTTGATCCATGTATAGCCATGTTCAGTGTACTTACACCCCTGTTACATGAGCTGGAACATAATTTACCATTTTAAATGTTTACTGAGGCTCTGCGCCACTGTATTCTTGCTGTTATGATACATTATTAGTGTCTGGTTTATTTGCCAGCACATCCTTCATTGAGAATGCATCACCTAATTCCAATATTGTTTCTGTGGCATGGTTTCCAGGGATACAGAGTAGTGAGAGTTAGGAACTGCTAGCATCATAATACGATATTTACCTGTCTTTATTAAGGAGTTGTAAACCAGAGAGCTATCGATGGTGTCTCCTCCTCTTATAGCTGGGGGAAAGATGGTTTCATGGAAAGCACACTGAATTGTAGTTTCAAAAATGCATTCTATCCCTTGCTCTGTCACTGGCTCTCTCTCTCTGGGTGACCTTGGGACAGTCACTTCATCCTTCCGAAACTGGAACTACAATTTCTCCCTGCGAAGCGACGAGACTGAACTAATAGTAGTCTCTAAGTAACTTTTCTTCCAGCTTTAACAGACTGACATTCAAACCTTAGCTCTTTGCCTGGCAAAATCTTCAAAAAACTGTAGTTGATGTCATAATAACCTGTGCCATTATCATTCCTTGAATTCGAGCGGAGCCACTGAGAAATGGAAAGGCGGCCCCAGGCCAGCAGGAGGGAGGGAACCACAGTGCTGCCTCCTTTGGGAAGCCTTACTTGACTTCTCCCTCCCCGCCCCCATGGTATTTTGTTCTGCCCTCCATTATGGTGCCCGCACCTGGTATTGTGAATACTGGTTCACACAGTTATCTCCCTAGCTAGACTCTGAATGGCCAAGGGCACAGACTGTATCCTGGCTGCTTAGGATATGTGAGTGAGAAGCAATCATCCTTTTAAAAAGTTAATGGGGGGCTTCCCTGGTGGCGCAGTGGTTGAGAGTCCGCCTGCCAATGCAGGGGACGTGGGTTCGTGCCCCAGTCCAGGAGGATCCCACGTGCCGCGGAGTGGCTGGGCCCGTGAGCCATGGCTGCTGGGCCTGCGCGTTCGGAGCCTGTGCTCCGCAGCGGAAGAGGCCACAGCAGTGAGAAGCCCGCGTACCGCAAAAAAAATGAATGAATTAATTAAAAAAATAAAAAGTTAATGGAAAAAGTTCTGAGGAGTTCTGATGAATAACAGTGCCATCATAATTAACCATTAAGGAATACTCTCAATTTTTTTTAAAGCAAGCGTGTCCAGTGATGTCCCACAAGCCGAGGGGGCTCCCGCAAGATGTTTCCTTCCTCCTTTAAAAAAAATTTTTTTAATTAATTAATTAATTAATTTTTGGCTGTGTTGGGTCTTCGTTTCTGTGCGAGGGCTTTCTCTAGTTGCGGCGAGCAGGGGCCACTCTTCATCACGGTGCGCAGGCCTCTCACTATCGCGGCCTCTCTTGTTGCGGAGCACAGGCTCCCGACGCGCAGGCTCAGTAGTTGTGGCTCACGGGCCCAGTTGCTCCGCGGCATGTGGGATCCTCCCAGACCAGGGCTCAAACCCTTGTCCCCTGCATTGGCAGGCAGGTTCTCAACCACTGCGCCACCAGGGAAGCCCCTCTTTTTAAAAATTTGAGTGACATTAAACAAAATGGAAGATTGCGTATAAAAGTATAAGTTTCTGGATTTTCTAAAAAATACTGAAGGCTCAGTCAATTCTGGGCCTACATTCAGCAGGGCCACCACTGGCCCATTTACAATTTGTGCAAATTAGAAAAAGGTGCCCCTTCCCCCAGGCAGGCCCAGCCCTGCATTCAGGGCATTCAGGGCCCATGGTACGATACGGGGAGTGTGGGCTGACCACTAGCCTCCCAATACCCCCATGGCTCAGTGCCCTTGTATGGGCCCAATCTGCTCCCACATCCCTGGCCTTGCTCTACTCATCCTCAAACACCCGGAGCCAAGTGGCTGATGCCTTGTTTAAAAAGGCCTGCACTCTCCATTTCTCACTACAAAAGCCTCTGCAGGGGGCACTAGCGTATGTGTGATTGAAGCTCATGAAAACCTTGACTTACGTGATTTCATGCAATTTTAAAAATTAGGTTCCGCGTGAGTCTCCATCAGTCAGTCTTCGGGGAACCATATAACTGAATAGAGACATTTATCTAAACTTGACTCTCATTGCCTGGAGTGAGGTACTGTATATAATACATTTGAGTGATGACTTCTGAAGTCATAATCAGGGGCAAAGGTTTTCAAAGGTATAAAACAAAAACAGTTATGTTACCTCTCCTGTAGGACATGTAAATCTCTGTGTTTGAGACTCCCAGATCTTCTAATGATGAATGATGTATCTTCGGTTAGTACTTACATACTAACCGCCATGATTGCTGTTTGCCTTGTATTTTTAGCCGTGTTTCTCCTTGACATCGTTGCCCTGTTCTAACAGTCCTTACAGGGCTCTAAGATCAAGTAGAATTCTGGAAAGAAAAAGGTGTTTTCTTCCTCACACCCATGCTGATTCCATTCTGGTGTGGTATCTAGGTTCAGTTTTGAGAATAATTGGCAACGAGGAGAAAGCCTTGGGGTGTACAGCTGCCTACACGGTCAGAATTCAGTGTTTTGGGCAATAGGAGGAGGGATTGGTGGAGTGGTCAGGTCTGGGTTTTAATCCAACCCTTGCCACTTACTTACTGGGTTGTCTTGAAAGTCATAACCTCTCTGGACCTTGATTTTACCCATTTGTAAAATGGGGGTAAATGTTCCTAACCCACAGAACAGTTTGGAAAAAGTCAATGAGAAAACTTATGTAAAACAGGTTCTCAACAAATAGTAGTTCTTCTCTCTAAATCCATCTCCTTCCCTCCAACCTAAAGAGCAACGTCAAAAACTTATTCAGCTTTTCTTTCTCCTCTTGGAGATAAGGCATAACCTGTCCTTCAGTGACACGAGGGACATAACGCATAGACTTACATTCACACTAAGATATAAATAAGTGCTGATAATTGGCAAAGGATTGTTTGCAGTTTTGCTGTATGTAAGACACTGGACAAGATACACTGAGGTAAAGGACTCAGGCTCTTTCCTTGAGATGTTAACAGTCTGAGGACCACTGGAAAACTCTTTTAAAGCCTGATGGCAGCATAGCACAGGCTAAGTGTATGCAGCTGATGAGATGGAAAGCTGATCTCAGAGCCTGCCCTGGGGCCAGGCGGGATAAAGGGGTAAGGGAGGCTGGATGCCAGGAAAAGAAGGGAAGAGCACAGAAGAAATTGCTGAGGGCTTAAGTTGTATTCAGGTGATTTCTCTCTTTAAGACCAGTGTTGTTCTGCTTAAATCGTCAGTGCAGATTAGGAAACAGAACTGAGCAGCCCATCAGGGAGTTGGAGTTTGGGAAAACTAGCTGGTGGCAGTTACCCAAAGCTGAGCAAAAAGGGCCTAACAGTATATTCACTTTTAACTGTTTCTCAATTGTAAGATTGTTTTCATCTTATAAAAATATGCAAATATGGAAGAGCTCAAAAACAAAAGTAAACATCATCCCAAATCTTAAATCGATCATACATATAAACTCAACTTTTTTGATGTGTTTATTTCATATACTACATTTCGCTCATATGTACATCCATTTTCTTGACTCCTAAGTGTGGATGCAAGGTCTTTTGGCTTTTGTTTTATATATATTTTTTGTCTTATAAAAATCAGGATCTGGGCTTCCTTGGTGGCGCAGTGGTTGAGAGTCCGCCTGCCGATGCAGGGGACACGGGTTCGTGCCCCGGTCTGGGAAGATCCCACATGCCGCGAAGCGGCTGGGCCTGTGAGCCATAGCCACTGAGCCTGCGCGTCCGGAGCCTGTGCTCCACAATGGGAGAGGCCACAACAGTGAGAGGCCTCCGTACCGGAAAAAAAAAAAAAAAAAAAAAAAAAAATCAGGATCTACTACTATGCCCGTATTTTGTAACTTGACACTTTTTCATGTATCAATGCATCACAGACTTTCCTCATGTTGTTAAATATTCTATATAGTTTTAAATGATAGCATAAGCTATTATTTGGTTGTACCTAAACTCAATCACCTATTTTTGGGCATTTCATAATAGTACCTATTTCATAGGGTGGCTGTAAGGGTTGACTTTTTTCTTTACGCAGGGAGGGCGGGGAGGAGCGCTAAAATAATAGAAATTAATTCTCTCACAGTTCCATAGGCCAGAAGTCTGAAATCAAGGTGCTGGCAGGACCATGCTCCCTCTCAGGATGCTAAAGAAGTTTCTGTTCCTTGCCTCTTCCATCTTCTGGTGGCTCTGAGCATTCCTTGGCTGGAATACTACTCAGCCATAAAAAAGATGAAATCCTGCCGTTTGTGACAACATGGATGGACATGTTGTATTTCACTCATATTTTGCTGAGTGAAATAAGTCAGATGGAGAAAGACAAATGCCATATTATTTCACTGAAATATAAATTAAATAATCAATAAATAATATGATAAAATAAATGAACAAACCAAACCAAACAAAAACAAATGCATAGATACCGAGAACAAATTAGTAGTTACCAGAGGGGGAGGGGGTGGGATTGACTTTTGTTTTAGAGCAATTAGAACATTTCCTGACACATAGTAAGCACTATACATGTGTTTGCCACTATTAATAGTTGGAAAATTTTCAGTATTACAAACAATAGTAGTAAGAGCCTTATCAGTACATTTTCCCCACGTCTATGTTTATCATGCCTATAGGTGGTTTTAGATTTATATGCCAAGTCACCTCCATAAAATTTTACCAGTTTAAATTGCATCAGATCTATATGAAACTTCCTGTTTCTCCAAACCCTTGCCAACTCTGAATATTATATATATTTTTTGTCTTTGCCAATTTAAGAGGCAAACAGATTCTTTGACTACTAGTGAGGTTCAATCTATATTTGTCATTTGGAATTCCTTTTTATTAATTGCTGATACATATCCTTTGTCCACTTTCCTATTAGGGATGTTTACATTTTTACTGTTGGTTTACGTAAATAAGATCACCTCTTTGCCACATATGATGTAGTCATTTCCCTTGGTTTGCCATTTGCTTCTTAGTTTTGTTCTTGGTGGTTTTATATACAGAAGTTTTTATATTTTTATGTAATTATACATTCATTTATATGACATTTTATCTTTGTATCTTAGAAAGGTATTTCCTATCACAAGATCAGATAAAAATACCTTTTATTTTCTTCTGGTTCTTTTATGGTTTTTACATTCAAATCTTTAACCTATCTGTGTTTATTGGATTGGGTGGTGTGGGGAAAGAGCTAATTTTATTTTCTTTCCTAAGTGCTACCACTTGTCCCCAAACCATTGAGAAATTGCTTCCCACATCCAACTAATTTAAAAAGTAACCTTTATAACATGCTAAATCCTTATATGTGTCCACTTGGGTCTGTTTTTTTTTTTTTTAACATCTTTATTGGGGTATAATTGCTTTACAATGGTGTTAGCTTCTGCTTTATAACAGAGTGAATCAGTTATACATATACATATGTTCCCATATCTCTTCCCTCTTTGTCTCCCTCCCTCCCACCCTCCCTATCCCACCCTTGGGTCTGTTTTTATAGCCTTTTATACACGAGTATGTTTTTGTCAGATTAATTCATTTCTGTTAATTTTGCTAATTTTACAACTTATATTGTTTTAAGGCAATACAGGACATTGAAAAAGAATGGGCCAAACCCACAGAGGTACAGAGGCAGAAATTAGAGGCTCTCCAGAAAGAAGACAACCAAACTAAGGTGAATGAAATATTGCACCAAGAGAAATCTCTTGGAAGGTAGTTAAAGAAACAGACTGGAATTGAGCTGTTTCTGTAATTTATAAACCCGTGAAGCACTAAAAATGGGGCCTTTTTAAAAATGAAAATACCTTCATTGATTTTTCTTTTCATAAAATTAATAAAGGCTTATTGTTTAAAGATTCTAAAAAATACAGACAATATATTGTGAGTCCTTCGCCAGGTTAATTAATATAGACCTTTAATATCATTTTTAATGACACAGAGTATTCCATTTTATAGTTATGTTATCATTTAGCCAACCAATTTCCTATTATCGGAAGTCGGGTTGTTTCCAGGGTTTGCTGCTATAAATCACGTTGGCAGCGAACACCATGAGGCCCAGGGCTGAGTCTAATTTATACATACTCTGTGTGTTCCCAACACCTGGTATGGTTCCTGGCTGGAAGTCCCTGAACACAGCAGCCAACATCCTCTGTCTTTGAATACATGTTCTATTATTCTTTAGGATATATTTCTAAATGTCCATTTTAAAAACTTCCATAAATATGGTGCCAACTCACATTCCCCCAAGCAGTGTATACGAGTCTGACAAGTCATATTTTAACAGAAGAAATGGCCTTTGTTTCATTGTGTTGTCTTTTTTTTTTTTATCCTTTATACTTAACCAGTGTTCACCACCAAAGCACTGATTTTGAAGAAAATGCCAACAAATTCACAGGACTCATTTATACTTAGGTTGATATAGAAAGTAATTCTTCAAAGTCTACCATGAGAATTTTAATGATGAGCTGCAAAAAAAGAGAAAAAGCATATACTGCTATGATTTAGTATTTTCCCCCTTAGTATTCCACCACAGCTTTGTCTGAGAAATTTTGAAGTTCAGTTTCTCTGTGTATTTGTAAATTTTTATAATTACAGCTTCTATTTTGATGGATAGCATATTGCTACTACTTTGGATACAGTTACCAATTCTAAGGACATTTCTGCTCTATAAACTTCTTAACTTAGTAAGAATGCCGTTTTTAACCATGCTGCTTTGCTCTACCAAAATTTGTATTTGTATTTTTGCCACAAAACAAATTTTCTTTTCTTTAAAAATGTTTTATTTATTTATTTATTTGGCTGCATTGGGTCTTCATTGCTGTGCGTGGGCTTTCTTCTAGTTGCTGTGAGTGGGGCCTGCTCTTCCTTGTGGTGTGCAGGCTTCTCATTACTGTGGCTTCTCTTGCTGTGGAGCACGGGCTCTGCTGCAGGCTTCAGTAGTTGTGGCTCGTGGGCTCTAGAGCGCAGGCTCAGTAGTTGCGGCACACGGGCTTAGTTGTTCCGTGGCATGTGGGATCTTCCCGGACCACAGCTCGAACCCGTGTCCCCTGCATTGGCAGGAGGATTCTTAACCACGGTGTCACCAGGGAAGCCCTAAATTTTATTTTCTATGTTGAATGCTTTACCTGGTTTTATCATAATATTTTGATAGTGGTCTTTTAAAAACCTCACTTTGAGTATATGAATTTAGTCCTCTAAATTTTCTTTGCATTTTGTTCAAAATCAATGCTTTAGTGGTTGGCCAAATATAAAGAATAAAAAAAAGTAACACAATGAAGCAGAGGCCATTTCTTTTGTTAAAATATGTCTTGTTTGTCAGACTCGTCTATACTGCTTTGGGACAGGGTATGTGTGGGGTTTTTTTTCATTTGAAAAAATATTGAACCATTATTCAAGTTAACAAATGATTTTCTCTTGAAGCATCTGAGAATACTGCTATAAAACCAGCATTATTTGTTTGTGAAGTTCTGCTAATGGAGTGAATACATTAACAACTATTGCTTAATTTTATGCACATGTACAAGAAAACTTGGAATTGAAAATGAGTGAAATTAATCTAAAGGAGCAGTCATTTGATCTAAACTAGAGAGAGGCTAACTATGGCCCATGGGCCACTGTTTGTGTAAATGAAGTCCACAGGCACACAGCCATGCTCATTCATGCATGTATCGTCAAAGGCTGCCTCTGTGCTCGAGTGGAGGAGGTTAGTAGCTGCGAGAGAGATCATATGCCCCCACAATTGAAAATATTTACTACGTGGCTCTGCAGAAAAGTTTACCAGGGCTTCCCTGGTGGCACAGTGGTTAAGAATCTGCCTGCCAATGCTGGGGACATGGGTTCGAGCTCTGGTCCGAGAAGATCCCGCATGCCGTGGAGCAACTAAACCCTGGGCCACAACTACTGAGCCTGAGCTCTAGAGCCCGTGAGCCACAACTACTGAGCCCACGTGCCACAGCTACTGAAGCCTGGGCGCCTAAAGCCTTGTGCTCCACAATAAGAGAAGCCACCGCAATGAGAAGCCGGCACCACAACGAAGAGCAGCCCCTGCTTGCCACAACTAGAGAAAGCCCGTGCGCAGCAATGAACACCCCACGCATCCAAAAATAAATAAATAAATAAACTTATTTAAAAAAAAAAAAGTTTGCCAAACCCTGATCTAAATGAAAATACATAACCATACCTTCGGTAGTTACACATGTTAAATTATCTTTTTAAGGCATTTTTTTTTTTTTTTTTTTTTTTTTTGCCACTCCATGCAGGATGCAGGATCTTAGTTCCAAGACCAGGGATCAAACCCATGCCCCCTGCACTGGGAGCACAGAGTCTTAACCACTGGACCGCCAGGAAAGTCCCTTTAAGGTACTTCTTTTTAGGCCACTCCATGCAGGATGCAGGATCTTAGTTCCAAGACCAGGGATCAAACCCATGCCCCCTGCACTGGGAGCACAGAGTCTTAACCACTGGACCGCCAGGAAAGTCCCTTTAAGGTACTTCTTAAAAGAACTAATTTTCAGGAATTCCCTGGCGGTCCAGTGGGTGGGACTCTATGCTTTCACAGCCGGGGCCCATGTTCAACCCCTAGCTGGGGAACTAAGATCCTGCAAGCTGTGTGCCACAGCCAAAAACAAAAACAGAACTAATTTTCAAATAGATAATCCTTTTAGATTTCTGTCCTCTGGTTTTCACACAGTCAATAATATCAGTGCACCTCCTTTGAATGGCAAATACCAGCCAGCATTTTGAGCAAAATACTTACTCATCAACAACTTCCTTGAGAAATGGAGCTTAACTTTTAATTAAACAAATACTTTCATCTCTTTTAGAGCATTGCAGCCAAGAGTTTATTACAAATTTTTTAGGTGTTACCAAAGAATAAACTAAATTAAATTTATTTTAATTTAAATTAATTAAAGATTTATACCATATAATAAAAAACAACTTTTGTAGTAAAAGCCATGGAACTATTCTAAATGCTCTGTGGCAAGATTGCTCAGCCCCGGTCCCCACCCACACAGGTAGGTAGTATCTACTTACAACCTGTCATTTCTGTTGTTGCCCACTGACCCAAAGGGAGGCCCGGCAGCTTAACGCATCTCCTAAGCTGAATGCATGGGCTGCAGCGCAATGAGCTGGTCCAACGTGTGGCCGGGAGGGACAGTAGCCTGGAATCCTCTGCCGCCTAGTAGCAAGAGTCAGCTGTCCCTCACCACATGTGTCTCAGCAGGTTTCCCTTTATCAGAGAGCGCTCACGTAGTCCTTGAACGGGAGGTGTAAGTTACCTTACTTCAGGGAAGGATTGGGAGAGAGCCAGGTTGTCACTGGGTGGTCCTTCTGACTTAACCATGTGGTAAAGTGAGAACTACCTATTCATTCGATTTCCTTCTACTCTTTTCTTCCTTCTTCATTCACACATCAAATATTTTTATTTCCACTGTGTCTGAGCACTGTAACAGGAGCAGGGACACAGTGGTCAACGAGGCAGGACACACCATGAACGTGGGCAGCCTTTATCGTCAGCACAAGGGGCATTGTCTTCATTTGTATCGTCCAGAAGAAAAAGGTGCTTTCACTGTGACTCCATTCCATGTGTTGAATTAGAATGGTAGTAGCTTCTGACACGAGATTTTCATCTGCTTCAAGCAGTCTTTTGCTTCCTCCATCCCCCACCCCTCCTTTGGAGCAGTTTTTGGAGCTATCCCAAGAGGTGTGGCACTATGGATATGTGCAGCTGGATCCCTGTACCTGTGACTACCCAGAACCCGGCTGTGGGACCGTTCTTTCTGTTGGCAATAATGAGATCAGCTGCTGCATAACCCTGCCTGATAACCAGACCCAGGATGTCATTTTCCAGATGAACAGAGTGAAGTGCTGGCAGGTCACCTTCCTTGTGAGTATCTTGGCAGCTTGCCTTACCCATGATTTAAAGCCTCCACCCATGATTTTAAAATCCTAGTGTTCTTGGATGACAACAGTGGCATTGGGGACACAGATTTGCCATTCGAATCAGTACCTTGAGTGGACTGGCATCTAAGCCACAGTAAACATCACCTAGTGGTAAAAACCTGTCTATTATCTGGTACAAGTTCCCCACCCTTGCTGTAGAGACAACCATCTTCCCACCTTCCACCTTCAGGCTTCTTTACTGCTTGAAGGGTGTTTAAAGTAATAACAACGAGTAGCAATAACAGCTACCATTTATTGAGCACTCAATACGTTCTCAGTACCGACAAGATCTCTATGCTTGGAAACTGAACGCTGCCCATCAGAGCTATTTTTAAGGTTCCCTGACATCGTACCTACCTTGCCATCTCCTCCCAAGAGAAAGCCTTCTGATCAGACTTATTGAGTGCCTACTTTGTACCAGGTGCTGTGCTGGGCAATGCCACATCTGCTATTTAATTAAGTTCTTAAAAATAACCCAGTGAGCTAAGAGGGATTATCCCCTTTACACAGGAAATGGAGGTTAACGAGTAGAGGATGAATGCTACTAGAGCAACCATGATACCCAGTTGCTAAATCCATGAAATCCACAGGGATTTTTTAGCTGGCTTGGTACTAGGCCTGTCTGTGGCATTTGATACAGTCAACCATGTCTTCCTGTTCAAAACTTCCCCTGCTTCCTCCCCTAATGTGGGCTGCCTCTCCCTCTGACTACTCCTGAAATGCTGGTGATTCCTGAGGTTCCATTTCTAGCATCTTTCCTCTACATATTCCCTGAAATCAATTACAGATGACTGGTTAAAAGTCCAGTATTTCCTGCTGCATTCTTGACATCTTCACCAAGTGTTTCATAGGCACCTCAAACTCAACCTTTCCCCAAACCAGACTCATCTTTTCCCTCTCATGCCCATCCTAAGGTTCTTCCTCCTGGGTTCCCTATCTTGATAAAGGGAACCTCTACCACCACTCCTTAATTGCCAAACCAGCAATCTTGAAATAATCTCTGGCTTTTCTCTTACCTTACATGGTTTTTTTAAGAAAATTTTTTATTGAAGTGTAGTTGATTTACAATGTTTCAGGTGTGCAGCAAAGTGATACAGTTTCACGTATATATATGTATATACTCTTTTTCAGATTCTATTCCATTATAGGTTATTATAAGATATTGAATATAGTTCCCTGTGCTATACAGTAGGCCCTTGTTGTTTATTTTACATATAGTAGTGTGTATCTGTTAATCCCAAATTCCTAATTTATCCTCCCCCCACCTTATACACTTAATTGCTGATAGAGACCTGTCTATTCTATGACCCTGCTGTCCCTCAAAACTCTCCCTTTCTCTCTGCCCTCACAGCTTGGTCTCAACATTTCCTGCCTGGATGAAATCCACAGCCTCCTAGCCCTTCTTTCTGCGCCACTCTTTC
>NW_006792541.1:1221270-1224189 GCF_000442215.2 Lipotes vexillifer
TCCCTCTGGGGGTCAGACAAATATATATCATATGATTTCAGGCTTTTTAAACTATGGGAACTTGTTTTGTGGCCCAAAGTTTGGTCTAGCTTGAAATGTCCAATGTGCACTTGAAAGGAGTGTAAATATATGCTGCCACTATTGGGTAGAATGGTCTATAAATGTCAGTTACGTCAAGCAGCTGATGGTGTTCAAATAGCCTCTGTCCTTACACATTTCTCTCTACTCGTTCTATCAGTTATTGTGAGGAGTGTTAAAATCTTCAACTATAATTGTAGATTTTTGTCCATTTCTTTGAGTTTTATCAGTTTCTTCCTTCTTTTCCTGCCTTCTTTTGACTGAGTGACTATTTTATGATTCTACTCATTTGCACCATTGGTTTTTATTTTTAGCTATACCTTTTAAATTTATGGTGATTTAAGAGATTTTAATATATATCTTTAACCTATTACAGTCTACTTTCAAATATTACACTATTTCACAAAAAGGGTAAAAACCTTACAACAGTGTACCTCTATTTGTCCCTTCTGTCCTTTGTGGTATTTGTTGCTATACTTTATTTCTACATATAAGCCTCATGCTATGTTATAATTATTTTTGCTTTAAACAGTTAATTATTTTTTAGGGAAACTTTTATTTTTGACATAATTGTAGATTCACATGCAGTTGAAAGAAATGGTACAGAGATTCTGCATACACTTGACCCACTTTTCTCCCATTACTACATCTTACAAAACTATAGTACGACATCCCCACCCAGGGTATTGACATTGATACAATGAAGAGTCAAGACATTTCCATCATCACAGGGATCTCTCATGTTGGCTTTTTATAGCTGCATCCACTTTCTCCCACCCCCATCCCTCCTTAAACCCTTGCAACCACTAATCTATTTGACATTTTCATATTGTATCATTTCAAGAATATTATATAAAACTTTTGGAGGTAATGGATATATTTATTACTTGATTGTGGTGATGATTTCATGTATATATGCATATGTCCAAACTCTTCAAATTATGTACATTAAATATGTGCAGTTTTTTGCATATCAGTTATACCTCAACTGAAAAAACAAACACACATAAAACAAGGTTATATATTGATCGGTTGATGAAAACGTTGTGACCAGAGGTTCACAGGAGCCTAAACCTATATTTCCCCTTGGGCTGTTTTTCAGTACCCACTAATTTAGTGCTTATGGTATCATTATAGAACACGACTACTGTGAATAATAAGAATTGACAGTGTTTAGGAGGTAAAAATATAAATAAAAGCAAGGAATTGATTACCTTAAAAAATAAAATAATATTACATGAATATAATCAAACATTATGTAGCTTTTTGGGATTTCCTTTACTTAGCATAATTCTTTGGAAATTCATTCAGCTTGTTGTGTATTTCAGTAGTTTGTTTCTTTTTGTTGCTGAGCAGTATTCCACGGTAGGGAATGGCTAAAATTTGTTTAACCACTATCTAGTCGTTTCCAGTTTTTAGTTATTATGAATAATGCTTCTACAAATATTCATGTATAAGCTTTTGTCTGAGCACAGGTCTTCATTTTTCTAGGAAAAATGCCCAGGAGTACAATTGCTGAGTCATGTGGAAATTGCGTATTTAATTTTTTAGGAAACTGCCAAACTGTTTTCAAGGGGGCTGTGCCAGTTTACATTCCCACCAGTGATGTATGAGCAATCCAGTCTCTCTGTATCCTCCTCAGCAATTGTGTGTTTTCACTATTTTTTATTTTATCCACCCTGATAAGTGTTTAATGGTATTTAATGATTTGATTTGATTTGCTTTTCTCTCATGGCTAATGATGTTGAACATCTTTTCATGTGCTTATTTGCCATCTGTATATCTTCTTAGGTGAAATGTCTTTTCATATCTTTCACCCATTTTGCAATTGGATTGTTTGTTTACTGTTGAGTTTTGAGAGTACTTAAATTTATTCTAGATACTAGTCCTTTGTTGGATATGCAGTTTGCAAATATTTTCTTTCACTTTGCAGTTTTTTATTTTCTTAATAGGGCCTTTTGCAGAGCAAAAGATTTTAATTTTGATGAAGTCTAATTCATCTGTTTTTTTATTGTGTTTCTGGTGTCAAGTCTAAGAATTCTCTGCCAAACCCTAAATCCTGAAGGGTTTTTCCCCGGGTTTTTTTGTTGGTTTTTTTTTTCCTAAAAGTTGTATAGTTATAGGTTATACATTTAAGTCCATGACCCATTTTGCGTTAATTTGCATATAGGGTGTGAAATTTAGAACATGGTTCCTTTTTTTTTTGCCTATGGAAGTCCAATTGCTCCAGCACCACTTGCTGAAAAGGCTGTCTTTTCTCAATTGAACTGCTTTTGTACCTTTGTCAAAAATCAGTTGTGCACATTTGTGTGGGTATATTTCTGGATTCTCTGCTCTGTTCCACTGATCTTTGTGTCTATCCCTCCACCAACACCACACCATCATTCTCTTCCTTTGTAACAGTTTTAGTGAGATAGAATTCATAAACCATGCAATACATGTGCCATCCTCCAGGAGGGCAGCATTTCCTGACAGTCCTACCTAGAGAGCCACAGCGAAGAGGGAAATTTTTCCCAAGGGAATTTGAAACTCCAGTACTAGAAGAGAAAGGGACAGATGCTGTACAGCAAAAACCACAGGGGCTTTCTCCAGGCTTTCAGGATCTGGCCCTACCCTGCTTCTCTAAGCCCCTTTTCTCACCACCCCCCATGCCTCGCAGTCTGTGCTTCAGCCACACTCCAGTGTGCCACGTTCCCTCAGGCCTCAGTGCATTTGCACTTGTTTTCTCTTCTACCAGGAACCACTTGTCACCGTCACCCCCCTTCCCCGCAAAAACACATACAACAAACTTGGATAATTTCTACTTCTGCTCAAATAACACCGCCCCCCTCCCCCCACCCC